>NW_027526422.1:33882107-34088232 GCF_048455015.1 Haemaphysalis longicornis | reverse complement strand
TGTGTAGCTCTCGGAAAGGCGAGGGCTTTGCCGGCGGCTTGCTTCGGCGTTCGTCACGGAGCTGCGATGTACTGGCGCACTCGATGGAGACGGTGGCGTTCGACACGGCGTGGTTTCGACCGCTTCTTGCCAGTCGTCGATTGCGGGGGAGTCTCGCTGCGCGACCGTCGAGGGATACTCTACAGGGCAGGTGTCTGTTCTCGAGTCCTTCGCCTTCGATGAGCCCTGTGAGCGCGACGGTGACTCTTCCAACGAAGTAGCCGGCGGTGACGACAACTGGGCTTGTCGTTTAAGGATGGACGATGGCGGTTTGTTATCGGTGCAGAAGGCGCGAATACGACGCACTGGCAGGTGTCGGGGCCACGCCTGGCCTTCTGCTGTTGTTATCTCGAAGAGGCCGAAGGAAGTCTTTCGGGGATGCCTTTTTTGGGTCGCCTGTGGAGAAGAAGTGGACCGTGACAAAAATGACACGGGTCATGAGACGTGCGTCAGTCCACGTGTAATATTTATTCCTGTGTAAATGGCCCAAAGGTTAGTACTATGGAATCTCTTGTTATTTGTACTGCACCGGAGAATGAGAGAAGATGATGGATGTACGGACGGTTTATCGGACGGACAGGCGGATGGATGGTCGGACAGACAGACAGACAGACAGACACACAGACAGACAGACAGACACACAGACACACACAGACAGACAGACAGACAGATAAGGGGATACGTGTATAGCCAGCGTAAAAAGCACCGACATACTACGTGCTAGTAAGCGATAGGGGATTAGGTAAAGGCCATCCCATAAGCTGACCTCATGCATTTAGAAAAGGTTAGGCCATCTAAATACTTAATTTTTTCTCTTGCCCTTTTTTTTTAGCTGCACTGCACGCTTTAGAAAAAAAGTTATGCACACCTCTGTGTAACGACGACGGTTGTTGAAGGGAAAGGTTACTTGTGATGGCTTCCCCGATTGGGCGATCCCTCACTGCGAGTGTTACTCTGGAGATGTGCACCACTTTTCTAGTATAACCGCACCAACACTCGGGTATGCACTGCGGAAGCCTAAAGTTTGGGTTTTGGGTCTACGGCGTGAATCGGTACCTGCTGCTCAGGTAGAGTGAGCACAATTCTCCGAGTGGGTGCCGGCTAAAGTGTTAGAGCTCAAAATGTGACGTTAGGCCTAACGTCCTAAACCTCGACATTGTACGTTAGGCCTAATGTCCTGCGTCTAACAGTCTTCTGTCGTCCAGAGCAACGTCACTCTCTTCGTACGTCGATCTCTGGGTAACGGCTGTCGACGTTCAACTAAGAACATGATGTTAGGACAACACAAGTCGCGCCATCGCACGCCTGTTCAACCTCCTCCCTGTACAGCACTTCAGCATTTAGCGGAGGAGGCCCAACGGAGCTGTCGCCACGCTTAGCAGGGAAGCGCTTTTAATTTTTTTTTACCTCACCCATGATCATCATCATATTCAGAGAAAGTTGTCTTTTATGGAGTGTGTTTTCGCGCAAGGACATCATCAGGGAGAGGCTGAAAGCTTTGCTTTAGAAGGAAACTGATCGACTGAACAGAGGCAAAACCAGATCGAACCAAAAATCACAGCGCCGAACCTATACAAAGCGCCTCGGATATAGAGAGGAGCTGCGGGTTGCTGAGCTCCCGATTACGTACACGTGCGATTCTGTTAGCCTGGGGCTGCCAGTCACGCGCGTTCACCTCCTGCCAGTCCGGATGCAGCTTGTAGTGCTTGACGATGGAGCTGCCAGCGGACGCTTCGCTGGGGAGCGTCGCGTCGCTGACCACGGACACACTGCGGGCCCTTCGCATGAGCTCGGCGACGCTGGCCTTGCGCGACATGCGCCGCCGGCGGGCGGCCTCCTCGGAGTACGTGATCGAGACGGAGCTGCCCCTTCGTGCCCGGCTCCGCTGGTGGTCGTTGCTGCCCAGGAGCTCGTTGTGGACAGTGGCCACGAAGCGCTCGACCAGCACGGTGCTGAAGACCACGAGCAGCGTGCTGGGCAGCAGCAGGCTGAGGACCAGAACGAGCAGCTGCAGCTTCAGAAAGAGCGGCTGCATGCGCAGAGAGTGCCTGCGCAGCGCGTGCAGGCACAGCCGCAGGAACACCGTCGTCTCGTCGCCCACGATGGCCACGGCGAACAGCAGCGACGCAGTCAGCACGCTGGGCTGCAGGGACACGAAGGCAGAAGAGAGGGCGCGCCGCGCGGGCATTAGGGTCGAGCTGGACCTGGCGCGCTTGTAGCGCCAACCGACGGGATAAAGATTTATTCGGTTCTTTATTATGTTCGCTGTCCCGCTTTGTTGGCGCTGTAGCCAAGTGTCGCTGCAGATGAATAACTGCACTTCATGATGTCTACATGCACACGTACCACTAGTGTCATCAAACGGCGTTCATAGGATGACGGAAACAATGCTGACTTAAAAGGGACCCTGCAACACTTTTCTCAGCTTTTTTTTAAATATTCAATGCTTGCAGAACGTAGTCACCCAACACACCCAGTACTTAGATTAGGGGGTCGAAAAGTACCTCAGCCAAAAATTGCTGCTCTGTGACAATCAGATAACTTGTAAACTCGCGCAAGAGATTCTTCTCTCTTTAACGGTCTTGACGTTCTTCGGCGGCCCGAATTACGTAACTAATGCCATATAGCGGCTGTTTGCCGGTTATCCTCCAGTATCAGCAAGGAACGCTTTTCGATAGGAACTTAAAAAACAAGCGACAAAAACAACGCAGAAATGGAAGGCGTATCTGGTGCGACGAGCAAATCACGCAGTGCTGCTCCGTGCTGACGTTAACTATAGCTTTTACAGGGGTTTTAGACGCGAAGGAAAGAGTGAAAGCGCTTATTGAAAATGTTGCAGGGTTCCTTTAAACATACCATGCGCGCGGCGTTCCGCATGCCTCAGAGAAAAGCTAGCCATGGCGAAAAAATTAAGGTGTCATATTTAAGTCGAACTGCGTATCGTTACTGCAGATAGTTAACGCCAAGACAATGGTGGCGCCCCCTTAAAACATTTCCTACTTCGGGCTACATGGATTCATGTCTTTCAAAACAATTTTGCCAAGGATATGACACCACATCTCTGCATCCTCGTGACAGAGAGACATGAAAGCGCCGCAAAATCGAGTCGAACTGTGAGCTGTAAACATGGGAAGAGACATCAAAGTCCGTACGCCCGTTTTTGCTATGCGATGGTAGGTTTGAGAGCCGAGGACTCCAAGAAATGCACCATCCCCACAGCATTCCCCTTGCCTCAGACAGAAGCTGCCATGTCAAAAAAAAAATCTTTCGTGATTTAAGAAAACTTGTTGAGCTGGTCGATTCACTGTTTTCCCGAAAAGGGCGGTAAACGGACGTAGACGAAGGAAGCACGAATGACATACAGGCGCCAACGTCGAACTCTTTGCCCATAAAAAACCACGTTTATTTATACACAGGACCTTAGTACAGATAAACTTACCCGCCATGGTGGCTCAGTGGCTAAGGCATTTCGCTGCTGAGCCCGAGGTCACGGGTTCGATTCCCGGCGGCGGCGGTCGCTTTTCTGATGTAGGCGAAAGTAAAAAATGCCTACGAGATTTCGGCGCACGTTAGAGATCCCCAGTTCGTCGAAATTAATCCGGAGCCCACCACTAGGGCGTGCTTCATCGCCTGCGTTGCGTTGGCGCGTTAAACCTTAGAATCGATCAGTGCAGATATATTCAACACTTCTGCCAGGATTAACATTTGCTGACAATTCAGATAAACAAGTAACAGCAATGACGTGTATTGAACAAACAGCGCAGGCACACACGCGTACCACTGGCAGTACCGACACAGAACCATAACAACTAGAGCACGTTCTAAACTGGGTGATTAGACACTATCTTTAATAAAAGACAACTCTTTATCACTAAGTGCTAGTTGCGGCGTCCTCACGCAGTCATCTCCATCTTTTTTGATACAGCATGCCTCGATAATCTGTTACTTGTTTATCAAGAAATATTGGCCCTGGCAGAAATCTTGGATTTATCTGTATATGGTCCGGTGTATAAACGAACGTGGTTTTTCATGAATAAACAGTTGGAAGTGGGCGCCTGTGTGTCTTTCAATCGTGTCTCCTTTGTCTACGTCCGCCTAGCGCCCTTTTCTTCTCTCCAGTGAAATGTTTCATGATTGACTCAAACTGCCTATTGTTGCGGCAAGTAGTTAACAAAAGCACAAGATATGGTGGCGCCCACTGAAAGCATTTCCTGCTTCGGGCCACATTTTGCCAGGGACATGATACCACATACCTGTCGTCCTCGTGACAGTGACATGAAAGCGCCGCTAGTTCGAGTCGAACTGTGCGCTGCAAACATGAGAAGAAACATCAAAGTCCGTACGCCCGTTTTTACTATGCGACACCGCTAGTGCAGTTGGGCTTCAATGGTAGCGACGAGCGCGAAGGACTCCATGAAAGTGGCCGCATTAGGCACCCGGATGGAAATTTGGTAAGTGGAATGTCTTGTCTATATTGATTGACCTTGGGATTCTCAGAGGGTTTCGGCCTATACTTTGCCCCTACGTTAAAGTCAAATCTGTTTGTTTCCAGCTTTGTGAGCGCCTTCCTCCCCCGTCTGTCTATGGGCAGATGCGTAGTACTCACACCGCAGTATTGTGCGGCCAGCTGGTCAGCGCCGTAGACTTCTCCCAGGGGCAGGATGACCAGGGGCAGCACGGCCGCGATGGGCGGCGGGAGCAGGCGCCACATGAGAGCCGACAGCGTGAGCACGGTGCAGTAGATGCAGATGCCGTCCTGCAGCGCCGGGGGAGGTGAGCTCACAGACCTCGAGGCAAGGTCTCCCTCCTGCTGTCGCTAAAGGTCCCAGCATTTGCAAACTCGGTTTTTCCTCGCAGACTCCCCATTGAGCTTTTGCGATTAGAACTGGAGAGGAGGTGAGAGAATGAAGAGAAAGAAATTCGAACACGACAGATGAAAGTGCGCGGCTGCCATGGTGGTAACGTCCTCAGTTGCCTTTATTCCACATGGTATACAGGCAGGCACGGGGACTGAGAAAAGGTGCTTGCACGCATGGTGATGTTGAATTATTTTCACTGATAAAATGGCGATCTGGCCTCGCCCATGTAGAAAGTACAAGGAACCTGTTTCGGGCTAATCTGATTATCTGACCGACGAAGGCCATCAGTGACGGCACAGCTGCTTAGCGGCAAACCGTGTTTTCAAGGGAACGAATCCAGCTGCTGTGGATACGATAGAGATTTGTGTGCAGCTTCGGCTTACTGCTGAGTGAGTCTCCCACTCTTACACTCCTTTATTACCTGCTGAGGTCTGTGCGCTGTGTATGCAACAGTTTTCGAACGATATTTATAGACGCGCACAACCCTTCATGTTTCTCGAAGACGAGACACGGGCCACGTTGAAAAATAAGTTACGAATGCGAAAATGTCGGAATGGAGCGTAGAGGTTCTCCTAAAGCTAAGGAAATTACGCCAGGAAGGCAGATGACTTACGCCTTCCCAAGACACTGTGAGGCGGACTACTTCCTCATCGATAAATGATGCGTGGTCCTTCACGAAGAAGGACACGCTCGGTCTTTCTCAAGGGCCGATTATCCCACGATCAGGGCATTCTGGCAAGTATGCTTGATACATAGAGAATACCCTACAAACGCGTTAAAGGCATCAGCAATCAGCACCGCCAATGAGGACACAGATGGACTACGGTTTGGCGTCCACCCAGTTCGACAAAACTTCCCAAAAGTCTCTCAATTCTTTCGCAAATCCTTGCACTGTTCAGTGCGCAGCGGTATTCCTCCCATCAGTCCTTCACGTTTTTTTGCGGACGAACTCTTCATACGCCAAAGAAGTCCGGAGGTATACATTCAAGCCAAAGCGGGAAGTGTGGCCGAACGTAAGTACCTTGCCCCCGAAGACGAACGGCAGCAGGTAGACGGGCATGAGGAACTCGAGGCATTCGGTGACGCTGCCGCTCCGACGCTGCGTCTCTACCTCGGCCAACATGAGCGTCGTCGTCGTGCGACTTTTCTTGCTCAAATCGCCTGCATGTGCACACGAGGGACATCAAGGTCGCGAGGCCTACGTGACGCCATTCTCAACTAAAGCAAATAACCTGTCATTTTGACTGAAGGAGCACGCTTCTCGTGGCTCATAGCGCTTTTGTTGTTTGTCTTGTTTGCTTGCACATAATAAAATCCTACGTTTGTCTCTGTCGTTTTCCGTAAAATATTTTGTGTCGGAAAATAGCACGTCACGAAGTCCAGAAAGCAAAACTGGCAATCGGTGATCGAACGTTGCCCCCCTCCCCTTTCCCTAGCAGGATGGGTATAGAAAGCCTAGCAGAAGATAGGCGTAGACTGACAGACAGCAGTGAAAAGTTCAAATAGGCGTAAGTTTAACTCAAATTCCAGTGTAGCTTCGGCACGCGAAACACCCATTTCTTTAATTTCTTAACACAGAGGAAGGTCGCGCCTTCACTGGTGTGGAAGAAAGCTTTTCTGCAAGTTGCTTAACGTCAGAAAAATTTGTCATGAAAGGGATGTCATGTACCGCAATGGCGGACGTGACCATGTACCTTGAGTATCGCTGCTTTGGGCTGTTCCTTGCGGAACTGCTGAGAGGTTTATCGCGGGGTCCATCTGGTCGGCAATAGTGGACGAAAACGCGAAAAGTTCCCAGGGCTGAGGGGCTTGTCAAAACAGTGGCCTCGGGATGGCCTATGGCCTGGCCTCTTTCCGAGCTGCGCGCTTCTTCGAAGGTCGGAATGATGTGGTGCGTGCCGCTTCTTCTTCTCGTTTTTAGCGCGTGCGCCGATGTGCGCGTTACATTCAGTGGTGCTTCTGGGGCCATCGTAGCGCACTTAGTGAAACAGATATTGGTCGAAGTAAACAAAACTTTACCGTCCGTTCCTAAAAGAAGTTAAAGAAGCGCGAAAACTTTCTAAAACCAAAATTGCGTCAAACCTGCATCAACACCTTCGCTAAAAGTTCGTCTCACTTTCTCTGAAAGTGCGCCAAACCTTCAAAGACCCAAATCGCAAACGAAAAATGAACCCATCCGAGGAGTTTTCGTGCACAAATTAATTAAACGCATCTACGAATTATCTAACTGATACGTGGTTTGTGAGATAAACGTATACTGTTGTGCTCCTCATGCATGGTCACTACGTGCATTGTTTTATCTAGAACAGTTCCTTTTTCGGGATTTTCGAGCTACCGTTTTGACCCAGTGGAAGCCCAGTTCCACGCACGCGCCGTGTATCCAGGGATCTTATCAGAGCTTCTCGGTCACCCCACCGGTCTACGTGTAAATGCACTCGTTTTTAGATGCAAAGCATCTCTTGCTGGGGCTATGTCCGGCGTCCGTCCGTTGTCCGCACCTCTCCCCCTACACTATAAAAAAAAAAAGAAATAGCTACCGCCGCCCGGTTTCGATCCCACGACTCAGGCCGCAACGGGAGGTACGCGGTGCTCTTCCCACTACGCTACAAATCCGTTTTTTTTTTTAATGCCGGTCTTCGACACAACACAGAAACACAAAACAAACTTATTCACATGAGCAACTCGAGCGACAAGCTACCAACCTATGAAGGCTGATGTCTCCCTAAAATTCCCTAAGCGTAGTCAACGGTTCTATCCTTGACAGCCACTCAGGAGCGCATGCCTTGCGTTTCTGGACTTCTACGTACTGGGATATGGACTCACGAAAACACTGCCGGGTAGGGCGGGCGTCCACATCACCGTGGAGCCAGGCCATGCGCGAGCGCCATATGCTATGCAAGGCCACCAACATAACGAGGTCCAAGGGCGCCCCTTCCTCGTTGTCTACCGCTAGATAGCGTATGCCATGGGGGCTCAGCGGGAAATCTTTATGAAGGGTCCTCTGGAGGACATCCCACAAAAATACCGCAGCCCAACAATGTAGAAAAACGTGCTCTATCGTTTCTGGTTGTGAGTTCCCCACGGCACAGATATCCCTCTATCCTGCATCCAGCTGTTCCAACAGACAAGGTGCCTGTGTGTAATTTGAAGAAAAAGGTTTTCACACCAGGGTGAGCCTCCATTCTTTTGACGCGCTTTAGCACATTTTGGCCTGGCACAGCACGGTAATTATATTTATACATAGGTACGGGGAAAACAACATCGCAAATGTCCTTATACAGTTTTTTGCGTGTCACAGAGGACAGGTACTCGCCAGAAAAACGTGCGAATAGAAAACGGGCCGTCATAACTATTTCCTTAAAATACCCATACACGCCACCTGGCATGCACCATGTTGATACTACATATTCCGGCATAGCACGCGCCAGCCGTACTTGCATGACACTCTGCAAGAACGGGTCACGAACATCTCGCCAAAACAAAAACCGGTTTACCAGCTGTCGCACATACAGGTGCGCCAGCCCCAAGCCACCATCTCGCACTCTCCGAAACAGGTTTGTTCTGCTGCACCTCTCCCATGTTGAGCCCCAAATAAACACCGCAAATACCCGGTGAAGCCTTTGGACGTTGACGTAGCAGAGGCCCGCGCCTGCGCCCCGCACCACCGTCGGGAAGAGCTCTGCCGAGAAGGCATACACTGAGACCACGGTGAACTCGAAGACCAGCAGCCACGACACGGTGGCCCCCGCGTCGAGCGCGTACGGACCGCGGTACACATCGACCACGGCTAGTGACACGGCAACGACGGACAGAGCCGCCACGCTGTAGGCTAAGGACAGACGAGGGCCGATGCGTCTCAACGCGTACACGTTGAAAGGGAACTGGACGATATTCAACGCCAGGAGATCGAAGCTTGGCACCCAGCTTTTGCGCATAACTTCGCTCGTACTAAGGTGGTAGAACATGGCGAATGTGATGCACGAGCAGCCGAACATTACGAAGGACCGGGCACGCAAGGTAGCGTTCGCTACCAAGTCTGAGGCGTGCACGTCTGCAAAAGGAAGTGCGTCGTTGCTCTAAGTGCGCTGACCCTGGTGTCCTAATCAAAGTACAACAGCGGGGAACAGTAGCAAAGCCTACGCAGGCAACATTAGGCAAATAGTAGCCCTGTATTTCGATTCCCGGTTAGCGATCAAGAGCAAACAATCCTAATTTGATTTTAGATTCCCTTCATGACATGATCTTTACCGCCTGGTTGCTGACTTGTAGCCACCTCCTTACCTCCTTCCCCCCCTCCCACCCCCATTAGAAGTGAACAGGTTAATTGTCATCGTCATTGAACTGAGCTTATGCAGGATGGTTCTTCTGCGGGCCGGCGCATATGGCCACTGGCCAACCGGGATGACAACCCTGGCATGCCACCGTGCATGGCACAATTTTGTAGAATGAAAACGTGATTCCGAAAGCAGGTAAATCGGGCTGTCACTTTTTTTTTTATTGCGATAGTATGCTCGTTGGCATAAAATACTGCGTCACAGGTGTAGATTAACCCCCGTTTCGCGAAGAAACTCAAGTAGGGAGCGGTGATAAGGTCCCCAAATCCACCGATGAAGGTCAGGTGGTCTGCCAGGGTGGAGGCCTGTGCCTCGGAGGTGTCTTGTTCTCGCCGCTTCCAATGAAGGGCAAGTCCACAGCAAATGTTCAGTGTCCGCCTCTTCGGCAGGAGCCGTGCAAAAGTGGCAGTTCTGTGCGAACGGGGCATGGTAACGTGGTGGCCACTCCCGGGTAACGGTGGGGGAGAGGGCTACACCAACACGAAGTCTTCGCAGCAAGACCTCCTCCCAGCGAGCGAGTCTGCTAGGGAGGTCCGTTCCACACGGTGGAATAAGAGCTCGTGTGGCGCGACGAAGATCTTCTTTCCTTTGGAGAAACTGTTCTGGGGTGTCTAGTGGCAGTAAAGGCAATGGTCCACCGCATTTATTCCTGTCACTATTACCGCTCCATGCTTTGAGCAGAGCTACGCAATCGAAGACGCAGCGGACATAGCGTACGCGCTGTTAATCAAGTGCGTTTTCTCCATGTCAAAGCGTTTCACATGAGTGACTGGGCATCATGGACGCTGTGCATCCTTGTTCGTTGATCGTTGGGCTCGCATCCTTGTTCGGCTCGCTTCGATAGAATATTTCTTTTGCTTGAGCTAGCCCTCGTTGTCCTCTTTAGAAGAAATTTGTCGTGGTGCTGAATGTCCTGACAGCCACGTTGGAGCAGCGGCCCCGCCGATGCTGCGCGAGCTAGACGCTATCAGGCGTGCCTATGTCTCGGAACTCTGCCTGTCACCAACCTCTCTTACTCGCGGAGTCTCGCGACAGGTGCGCCTTCTTGGTACGCCTTCTTGGCCGGACTCAAAAACTATCTTCCTGCACACAAAGGGAGCGTAAAGCCTGGCCGTGCCTGGAATTAGTGGCGGTGACCGGAAAACTTCGGAGGGCGGTAGAAAGAACTCACATGCGCACGCACCCGTGACTGCTCGTAAGAAACTGATGAACCTTCTTTCTGAGGCATGCCTTTAAGTATTCTGTAGATCATAAAGCCGCCTGCTTCTCACGTCACTCCTTTTTTTTCCTGTTTTCTTTTCGGTTTCCCTCTTTGCATGACGTGACGAACGGTGAAATCAAAGAAAAAGTTGAAAGCACGGTAAATAAGCGGAAGGGAAGGTTGGTCGAGTAGAAATGTCGATAAATATCTCTCAATGATGAAAGCAATAGACGGTAAACAACTCATGGTTCATGGCCCACGCCTGCGTTACCGTCTGCATATTCAAACGCATAATGAGCACAATTCCGCTCTTTCACCCGGTTAGGATGAATAAAATTTTATTATTTTTATTTAAATATTCTTTGCCGAGTACCCCCATAAGGGACCTTGTAACGCACTGCATTAGCACAAAAATTTAAAATTGCGGATGTAACGGTTTAATAGTTATGATATCGCGAATAGAGATAATATGTTGTAGTGCTGAATTTCGATAAATACAATACGAAAGAAATAAAAATAAGAAATATTACAAAAACTAAAGAAATAAAAAAATGCATCTTCAAACATCTACAACAAACGAAGAATGAAATTAAAAGCCGGAAAATGATGGCGCAAACACAAATAAAGAATACCAAAAACAAGCCAACGGTGTTACGCCATGCATTTGAACAAAATGCAAACTAAAGTGAACCGATCGGTTGCTGACTGTTTTTCTTAGAGAGGCCAGGTGGACGCGGCGTTCATTCATGGCAAACGCACCGTTCCTTTTCGCAAACGCATTCGTTTTCCCAAACGCTCTTCGATAAGCAACTCTGAACGCTAGCAGTCGACCTTCGGGCGGCCTCTCTCAGGTATTGCCCATACGGCGCACGACGAAATTCCTGTCCTTTGTCAACACGTAGCGTGCAATACAAAAGGACCTGGCATTCCCATCGACCGATTTCCGCCAGATCGGCGACATACTGCGCCGTGACGAACTGCGCGCGTACTCTAAACTTCGAGCAGTACAACATCCCGAAACACTGCGGCGCGCCCAGCTCTATTGATAGCCGGTGACCCTTCGAATGACCTCACAGCGAGCGCAACTCACACGAAAACAACGCACCCACGCCTCGCACGCACTAATGCGCTAATTACCCCTAGCAATATACAGATAGGGTGGTTTCCCAAGGTACCTGCAGCGCCACTCGGACTTAGGCAAACTTTCCCCGGCAGGGAACAATTCTATCGGCAAGACTCGCATCATGGCTTCCCTAGACAAACGATGAAAGGTGGAAAGCATTCTCGCGGATGTGCTATTCACCCGTCGAACGCTGCGTAAGCTCAACCGGCAGGAAAGCAAGCACAAGCTGCGGTCCGCTGCGTGCTTATTCTTCTGCCTTTGACCTTCGAAGAAGCACGTTCCACTGAAGGGCGGGCAAATTGGCAACCTTATAGGAAGAGAAACACAGTAGCAAGTTGTGGAGCGATGTAACGTTTGCAGAAGGAACACCGTTCCTTCATAAACCTAACGAGTTACCGTTACAGTTACAGTTCCACCGAGTGTAACATGAAACAACCCGAACGCGTAACGAGTTACCGTTACAGTTACAGTTCCACCGAGTGTAACATGAAACAACCCGAACGCGTTTTGCCTGTCTCAAAATCCCACTCTCAAAAAAAAAAAAAAAAAACTGGCTATTTTCCCTCGCGTTCAAAATCCCTCCTCTCATATGCACATGTTCATAGCCTCCACAGTGCTGCACGTAGCTTGTGGCATGAACGCTGTTTCGTACAACACTGAATTATATACACACATAAAAACATTCTCGACCTTGCGTGCCCGGTCCTTCGTAATGTTCGGCTGCTCGTGCATCACCTTCGCCATGTTCTACCACCTTAGTACGAGCGAAGTTATGCGCAAAAGCTGGGTGCCAAGCTTCGATCTCCTGGTGTTGAATATCGTCCAGTTCCCTTTCAACGTGTACGCGTTGAGACGCACGTACCGGCCCTCGTCTGTCCTTAGCCTACAGCGTGGCGGCTCTGTCCATCGTTGCCGTGTCACTAGCCGTGGTCGATGTGTACCGCGGTCCGTACGCGCTCGACTCGGGGGCCACCGTGTCGTGGCTGCTGGTCTTCGAGCTACCATTTATCCCGTCACATGCATATTCTGTCCAAAACAGGAACCCTGTGCCACCTACTGTGGGAGGGACAATTAACAATCCCAACCTCGAGTTCCTCCTATGAGCAGTGGGTGATGCTGCTGACCACTTTCGACCTCTCGGACCAGCGACAACTGGGGAGAAAGCCTTGATGGCCAGCAAGATCCAGGGCATCCCGGGGTAAAGGCGCCTCCCCCCGGGCAGGTGCCCTGTCATCGGCATGACAGTTCTAAAGAATAGAGTTCATTCAAATAATGTTAGCCCTTTCTTCCCTTCATTATACGCCCCTCTTTCCCAATTAAATTATGCGCTCGTCACTGGTAGAAGAGCACTGAAGCCACAAGACTGTACCCCGGTGTAATTATGAAACTGCGTAGTGTCGGAAGGTATTGTGCGCCTTTCGTTTTTTTTTTTTTTAACGTACAAAATTCTTAGAACAACTACTTTGTCGCTCGGATTTGCAAGAAGTTTTGCTGCTGAAATTTGTGCCTTTCTTATTTCATCTGAGGCAAGTTTGAATACCGCGCCAAAGACGCTAGTTTTTGTCCCCCTGGTGGTGGCGGGCGTTTGATTTTTATCGAATGAAAGGAAGGCAAAACCCTCAACAGCAGCATAGTAATTTTGTCGAACTTAGTCGCTTAGCACAAATTAATACAGGAAACAAATTAGTTAGGAAACACTGGTAACTGTTGGTAACGGGACAATCCGAGAGTCATCGCGACAGTAGCTGTAGGTTGTAGTCGTTGTGGCCAACCTAATCTAAAAACGTTGGTTGTGGCTCAACAGGTGGTGCCAAAGTCGTCTGCACTGCTCGTCTGTTGACTGTTGGTGTGCCCGTGTTCGCTGTTTCCCACTCTACCGCAGACTGTACTGCCGAATGCCGCTGCCTCCAGGTTATGGCGAAGCCGAGCGTTGTTGACAGCAACAGCATGGGGCAACTGGAAACGGACGTTACCAACGCGATATGGCACGCTTTCGACACACTCGGGGAAGGCAACTCCGGCAAGGTAGCAAAGTCCCGCCTCAAGGTACGTTCACCAAACGCGTGCGTGGTTGTTATGTGTGAGTCATGAAAAGAAAAGTTGGGACGCCCACCCAGCGAGTTTGTCGCGGGTTTTTACTCTCTGTATTCATTACGCTACCACCTGTGTTTACCGCCTGGCATGTGTTCGCTGTTTGGATGGTAAACGGCGCGCTCAGTGACAGCGCGCATTCCACTGAAGCGTGATGAACCGTTAGACCACGCGTCCCTGCCTCTAGCCGTTCCGGATTTGCTTCATTGACAGCAATCGTAAACCGAATGACGCGATGACGGACGGCATTCGAAAGCCGCCCGCATCTTCCGCTGTAACTCGCCCGAGTCGTTTCGTGCCTGTCTGAATCACAGCGACAATTTGCTGACCACGTATGCGCAGACAGCAGCCGTATAGATCGCAAGATTAGAGCAAGGCTGTCCCCTGGATTGCGGGTGGGAGGTCAGCCTACGAGATTTTGCATTGCTTTCATTGGCCTAGTTTTTAACTGGCAGGATGCGTTGGTTGGCGCCGTTGCAATGTGACATTCGTTTTCTTAGGCCCCTGTCACGTATACAGCGTTGGCGGCCGTAGGTTCTTGTTAGCACAGCGAAGCGTGCAGTGCTCTCTATTCATGTCGGTAGAACGACTTGTCATTCTGAAGCATGCTGTCTTGCTTAATACGCCTGGCGAATGCCCGTGTGCAACGGTGTTTTGCATACTAATTTTAGCGTAACGAGCTCGCCAGACGCGCGGTACTTTTTTTTTTTTCTGGCAGCATTCATTCGACTTCGGCTGCTGCTTGTTTTTGTAAAGTATGCTACTTGCTCTGCTGCTTTCATGTCATTTTCCAGCTGCGAACTGAACTCGGAAGTTCGTGAAACTGCCGTGCGCGCCTGTGCACTAGCTGTTTCCGCTGTGTATTAATAAAATCGCACGACTTCGTTGGTAATGGTTTTTCCATTGCAATCATGCCTGAGTACTCGAAATCTTAGTTTGCATGATAAATTTGTTTCTTAGTCTGTCTTTCTAAATATTTTGGGGCAGTAGAGAATAACAATGGCATTCTTTTTGGTTTGACACGCACGTTACCCCATTAAAAGGATTAGTTCACTTTCGTTGTGTGGGCACTGTTACAAATGTTAGTAGTAGCACATGGGCCAGTAGAAGCTGAATGGCTTCTGCAAAATTTAAAACTCTGTGACACAGATGCGTACAGACATCTTACTCGCTGACCGCTGACCATTAATATGGGGGTTTAATAGTAATAATGCTGCATTACTACAGGACAGAGAAAGAACATGCAGGCGCTGAACGCTTGGAAGCAAAATATTGCAGGCCACATGAGCGTACACTAAAATCTCTTGCTCTGTTGCATGACATACAACAGCACCTATCAAAGCCTGCACTGGCATGTTTCTAACGTCCTTGAAAAATGCACGTGCTGTAGAAGTTCGGGAATCTGGAGGCTTTTTAACCGTAACTTTTTGGCCTAACGTAGTTAGCAGATCATTTGAAGGTAATTTTGGGAATTTCATAAGACTGGAACGTTAAAAGTGGGCCATCTTTATCAGGAATCTTAAAATGTCTTATCTGGGTTTCAGAAGCAATTCTTTTGGCGTAGTAGATCATGCTATCTGTGCGTAGTTGACAACTTTTGTCTCTTTGCTGGCCTTGGGACTCTTATCCTAATGATAAAAAAAGACAGCTTGTGTTTCGTGGCATTGGCAATGAGCTTCAAAGCATTCGTGCAGTTCTTAGTTACAAATGATTCCTATTCTGGGACATCATTCACAACAATAAGAGATGACTTGTCCCATTTTTAAACAATGTGCAAGGAAAATCTCAATACATATTCAATCACAGGTTACAATACTTTCGAAGAAAAAAAAAAACACATCCGAAGCTAATTCATGGCTTGAAAGATGACACCTTGAGTAGTTCGCAGCAGTTTATGGCGGACAATGCCAGATTCATCACGCCACTTAACACTGTTCACTTGTTGAACGATGACAGCCTGTCACTTTTATTTCTGTTTCTCTAGACAGAAAGAAATCTGAACACTTGTACTTCTCCATGTTCTATTTGTTCTGTGCAGCTTTAAGTGAAAGGCTGCACTTTCAAATGATGTAAGATGCAGTCTGAATAGATATGTTACAGAGAGAAAAAATAGGAAGCAAACTGCAACTTTTAATAGCCTACTTGAGACAGTACTACTTATTAAACAAAAAATTTGGGAATCTAAATTTTCTTCTAAATACAAAAATATGAGTTATCAACAGTATTCAATCTCTATGTGAAACTGATTATAGCAGCTATGAGATATTTCTATGCTCAATCACCAACCCTGTGGAAAGCAAAATTTAATTCCTTTTAATTTTAACTTTTTTTTTCTTTTGCACGCAATAACAGAATGGGATGAGCCACCTTCAAGCTCTCCTGAATATTCTAGTGGCTGTTGATTTATTAATGTAACTGTGCAGTGCATAAAGCTTCAAATTGTTAAAATTCGTTTTCAACCTAGCTAGGCTTGCTATTTTACCTTTACTTTTGCCAGGATTTTTTGTTTGTTTGTTTGCAGTACACATTGTTTTTTGCAATCATTTCTCACTTTTCTGCTTTTACATTATTTTTCCTTGTGCTGTTTCTGCGTTTTATTGAGCCTGCATTGTATTCCAAATGAGTGAATATATTACGATAGGATATCAGCCATCATGGCAGTTAAAACAGCCACATAATGTTGCAGCTGTTCGAGGAACATGTTCACAAAACAGGAGTAAGGCAAGGTGAAAGGTTAGGTATGCGGGCATCGCAGTGAACTGGTAGAAAACGCACCAAGCAAGCGCCTTCGTAGCAGGTGTTTTATCTATCAAGTGACAGCGCGACATATTTAATGCAACGCACCCGTGGCTTGTATAATTATGACCACAACTGAACATGTGTGCTTGACTGCTTTCTTGCATTGGTGGAAAGCAACTCCTATTGCCATTATTGTGCATAGCTGTTTTTATGCATGAAAAGTTCCCATGTTAATACTGTTGAATATGTTTACATCGATCCTAGATATTTTGAATCATTGCATGTATCGAAACATCTGAATATTCCCTTGAAAATTTATTACAGGTACTATTGGGCATTTTCTTTTTTGAATTATTGGCTACATTAAAGGTAATTCCTGACTCCTTCAGCTAGGATATACAAAAGTTCGACTGTACAGGCTTACTTACTATCCTTACTTACTTACAGCCACCTTACTATCCAAATGCTCTCACACCAGAAGCAATTTGGGAAAGACTTTTGGTTTGTTTTTCAAGGGCTCACCCTGTAAAAAATTTGCTTTGCACCAAATTCTTGTAAGCCTAACTGATTCTTAAATTCCCTTCAGTTTTGTGTTTTAAAAGTCTATGGCATTACTAACACATGTAGGATTTCTTCTGCTAGTGTTTCCAACATCAAGAAATGTAACAGTGACTTTGCTGCCCTTTTTCAACCAGGTGTTCACATCGAGTTTAGGAACGCTCCTTGGTTACACGAGGGCAGAGGCAGCCTTGGAGGAGTACTGCAGCACGAAGGAGCTCCAATTCGACCAGTACATGTTGTACCTACTGAAGGAGCTCTTCTCGGGACTCCCAAGCACGCTCGACCTCAAAACTGTCCGGAAGTGAGTTCTGTCGCATAACGTTCTCTTTCCTCTTGAAGCACAGGCAACCAAAATTGCGTTATTTCTTTTTTGGAATGAATCGTTCAGTGCCTGGAATATGGGGAGTTTTATAAAAGCACTGATCCTCAGGAAGGTGTACAATAGTGGTTTGAGATTCACAATTACTGTAAAGTTCTGAGCAAACGCCCACCCCCGAAATATCGCCCACCCACTTTGAGGGGTTAAATATTCCATTTTCTAAAAGGCCCCAAAGATTGCCTACCCCCTGAAATCGATGAATTTAGTGCCGATGAGTGAACAAAGTAAACGTGAATCATCTGTTCATGTGTTGATGCAGTCACTGATTTGTCCTTTCCACACTTGTGCCAAAAGTTCGCCCATCTGGTATTTTTTCTTGATATCTCTGCAGTTTTGGTTGGCGCTGCGGCCACTTTTTGTAGTTTTTCACACCTGACCCGAAAGATTGCCCATCCTGTATTTTTCAGTTGATATCTCTGAAATTTGTGTGGGCGTTATTTCGGAACTTTACGGTAAAATGATTTCTTACTGTTATACACTGTGCCACCACTGGTTGTTTTTCGAGCAGATGGACATTGAAGGGGAAGGATTTCGGGATGGACGTACGGGCATATATGTGCAGACAAATTAAATCGCAAGAGTTGGGCATGTATGACATTCTGTGAGGAAAGACAAAATGCTTCCCTTCAGGAGCATGTACATTGGCAGCATTACTGAGATTAATGATAAACTTGGGCAGTAGCACTGCTCCACGTGAGCATTCGATGTCTTTTGGACTTTCCTGCTCTTGCTTCCCCAGATACAGGGACCAGATCGAGGAGGTCTGCTGGCTAGTTTGCAAAAAGAAGTACCTCGACCGAGAGTTTGTGGCATTTCCTGAGAAGTGCGTGGCACAACTGTTTCGGGTCTTCTGTTTCCTGGGAGAGCTTCAGCTGTCTCCAAAGGACGTGCCAGAAGTCGTCATGGTTGCTGAAGAAGTTGAAGAGGTGTGTTTGTGGTTTGACCTTTCCGTGGCCTTATTAGAGGGTTTTGACATAGAGGGTAGCGTACGCTAGGCTAGCGGTGGCGTGTGCCTGGACGCAACTATGCATGTGTGTGTAAGCACGTTGTGGCGGGTCACTTCACTTGCCCCCGAACGAACATGTGCGTGCACAGTCAATTCCCAGCGTACCTGCTGCCGCTAGCCTAGCGTACGCTACCTGCTGTTCTAAAACACTTCATTATAGCATGCACGAATTGCTGTATGTAGGTGGTAAGGAGCCCGTTTGTTGATCAGCTTGGTTTCCATTACGATATAATGCTTCACATTTGTAAACTTGTATATGAGTCTGCAACAATGTGATTTTTCAGGTAACCTGTATTACTTTTCAGGCACTCTCTATTCAGGCAAGTGAAAAACTGAGTTGAGGGCACTGTGCAGAATGCTGCCTCAGCTTCTTCTGATGCAGGAAATGCACCGTTCATTTCCCTGAAGAAGGGAGTTTCTGCTTTAGCAAGTTCCCCTTTGGAAAATCACATCTAAGCTTATTTTGCTACACAGAGGAAGGTCTTCTGCAACACTTTTTTCAAGTTCTTTCAAAATTGAAATGCATTTAGAGCTCAGTCAGTACTATAGTAGGCATCCACGAAGTACGGAAGTAAAAAATTGCGGATGTACACCCATAAGATGTTTTCGTTTTTTTTTCTCTCTTTTTCTGTACAATCATTGTACGCTTGAGTAAACTACCCAGTCCTTCAAATCGGTCATTGGAACAAGTGGTCGTGCGGCCCCCACTAGCAATTTGTGCCTCGTGCAATGAAATGTGGTCCTCCCCCTTTAGGTTACCAGCAACTTTGTGAAGGCCCTGGGAAAAGAGTGGGACTCCGAGGACTTTCGGCAGCTGGCCGCATTGCTTCCAGTCTTCCACTTCCAGTCCTTCCTGGCATTCCTTGAGACCCGTTACACTTCGGGATCGGAGGCATGCGGACTTGTCGAGGCCGCCACGGAAGTCTACGACATCTACATTGGAGACGTCATCAAGAAGGTAGCTTGTCGCCTGGAAGCTTCACACACTTGTGCTCCAACATCGTTGTCTCGGCTGCCTTGATTGTTACTGATGCGTGGGTCATTACAAAACTTCTGAAGGTTGAGTGGAGCTTAGACCCCAAGGCAGAACAGCAGGACACGTGTGTTAAGGCGCACTACTCCCACGAAAAAGGGTTCACATGCTGACAAACCATTGACAAGCACAATTGGCAAACTGAAGGAGTGTAGCACATAACATGGGAGGAATGGTAGAACAATATTTCAATAATTTCAGCGACATATAGTTTATACCTTTGCGTCAGCATTTTATTTTGTATAGAGGGTGGAGGAGCAGGTGTGCGCTCCGAAGTACTTCGGTCAATGGCTGAGAAAACGGCATGGTGGCCAGAACCAGGAGACCTCTGGATTATTAAAGCAAAATCTTTCTTAGTGGGGCCGATGGTGTCCCGTCAAAAAACCGAATGCATTTCCCCATAGACCGGATGGTTGACTCAACAGCTCTGATAAGATCTCTGGACAGACTGCACGTGCGTGAAACCAGGCTCCCATGGCGTCAAAATGGTTACTTGATTATTGTGAAAAAGGAACGGTTCTAAATAAGACAATACATGCATCGATCGTAAAGAAAGAGTACAATAGTGTACATGTATCTCGTAAACCATGTATTGCTATACATTTAGATAGTTCACTGATGCGTTTACTTTGCACGAAATATCATCACACAGGTTTGTTCTTTGTTTGCTATTTGGGTCTTTGAACTTATGACAATCGATTGGACACACTTTCAATGAAGGTTGGATGCACTTTTAGCGAAGCTTTTGACACACTTTTGGTGTGAGAAAGCTTTCACGCTTCTCCCAACTTTCTTTAGGTAGAGATGGCAAAGTTTTTGCTGATACTAGCGCTTTAAAGGTTGGGTAGATTTCAGGTGCCCCATCTTTTATTTAGATGCGCACGTTGCCAACGCAATTGTACTGTGTTCCCTGAATGGTTTCATCGAACGTGGAATTGTTTCCCATGTTCACCGCAGGGCTTGCTCAAGAAGAAAATGTCCACCCTGGGCCTCTGGTGGGAGATGTACTTTGTGCTGCGACCTCACAGCTTCACCTACTACGGCACCAAGGAAGGGAGCCGCAAAAGCGGCGAGATCTGCATCACATCTCGCTCGCGGGCAGAGGTACGCTTGTATCGCCACCTTTTGCTAAGGCTTGTTGGTTCATTGCAAAGTTACCCCTGGAGGTGTACGAGCAGGTGATGAGACCATCATAAAACAAAAGTTACCGGAAATTAGGAGGCAATCCAATGCAGATTCATTTTATGCGTGCAGCAAGCCGCATTTGGTTCGTTTGCGTCTTTAAGTGGATCCAAATGGAACTCTCTTCTTCTTTTTTATGTCTGTGCATCGTACTCGGAATAAATTTGTGCTTTAAAAGCTTTGTCCAATTCTAGTTTGCGAGTTTGTGCTGCGTACT
Organism: Haemaphysalis longicornis; assembly: GCF_048455015.1. NCBI lineage: Eukaryota > Metazoa > Arthropoda > Arachnida > Ixodida > Ixodidae > Haemaphysalis > Haemaphysalis longicornis. Next base: position 34,067,468 of record NW_027526422.1, on the reverse strand, counting down.
CTGCGGGTAACACTAAACTAGACTTTACAGTATGGTCACAGGCTGCATGCACAGATTTCCCGTGTTTGACCCACCCAGTGTATGTTTACTATTGATTAATGTGCGCAGGTTTCTTGGGGTTGATCCACTTTGCGCTCATGCACTAATAACAAGTCCAGGACTGTAGTCGTCATGCTGTGCTTGAAAACCGAAATGCGGAGGCGGCGTTGGGGTGTACTTTGCAATAACTCTGGTTTGTCTTCATGCATTCTGAAAAAACATGTGGTATGCTCTGTATTTAGTGGTGCAAATCAACCCGGCAACTTCGTGTTTTGCCTAGGCCAAGCTTGCTGATGGGTCCACTGTAAGCTGTGGTGGGAAGTGGCAAAGGATACTTAAACTAAGATTAAGTTCCTTGTTCCTGAGAGATGTTGCAAGAGCTTTTTGTTTCTGTACCGCCATGTATTCCCCAAAAGATTGTTATAAATACTCTGCGTCTACTTACCTTAATTGCTGTTTAAGCCCGTTTTAACTTATTTAAAAATGAGCGCTAGTAGCACAAAAAATGTAGCCTACATTGGGGTTTATTGCTTGAAGTAGAAGTTTGACTGTATTACTCTTTTTTAGGAGCTTCAAATGGCATATTGTAGTTACAGCAAATGTTGCTTCTTGTTTTTTTTTGCTGCCTTTATTCAGGAAAATAAAATCTTTTTTTTTTTTTTGTATCTTCGTGAACGAAAGTTTTGATGGGCAGTAAAAACTCTTCTATCTTCTGATCACCTGTAGACTTCTTGTGAATGGCAGCTCATTCGCTGGCGTGGTTTTCCTGCAGCCTGTTGGTGATGCTTCCGCCCGAAAGGGCCACCGTTTTCTGGTCACCACGGACGACAAGGTTGTCGAACTCTCAGCCTCAGACTACAAGTCAAAGCTGCAGTGGCTGTCAGGTGACCACCTCATTTAGTGCCACCTTCTTTTTTTTCTCCCCTTAAGTAATTCAGGGCTAGAGGAGTGTGCTTGTAATAAATGTCACTTGTGGGTTTAATGTCAACACGTGACCTCGTGCTATGACGGCACTGGTGTAAATAGAGAGAGGGATCCATTAGCATAGCAGGAGTTGTGCATACTTCATGTTTTCAGTTAGTGCAGTTTTGATGAGAAGTAGGGATAAAGCTCTTTTTGCCAATTGTGGAAAGGGAGAAAAAAATAGCTGTCATAGAGGGAAAACAAAGGTCGCAATAAAACCAAAGCTATTGTCTTTAAACGACACACCAGCTGCGGGGATGTGCCTGAAAATCTTCATGGGAGCTTTGAAACGACCCTTTTCGAAGTGCATACTGAGTGGAGTACCGCGGAAGACGTGTTAAGGCTGCCGAGTTAGTGGAGCAAACATGCGAAATGATGACCAATTCTGCATTAATTTTGGGGAATGCGGAGTGGCCACGCACGTGAAGTCGCATGACGCGCTACTGTTCACACGATGTGCAGCCATCCAGACGGCGGCCCAGCACTCGTACACGCACCGCTCGTACCAGCGGTACCTGGCTACCAAGCGGAAGAACGAACGGCAGGCGTCCCACGCCAGGAAGCAGGACGAGGAGCGCCGGCGGCTGCAGCACCTGGCGCAGCTGGAGATGGAGAAAGAGGTGGGAACTTGTCCAGAGCATTTGCAGTCGTTGAGTTCATCCTTAATTTCGTATGGACCACATGACAAGGCAAAGGAGAGGCTGATATAATTGCTCTGCGCCCTTCGCAGTCAAGTTGCATGGTGGGTCGCAAAGTAACACGAAATTTAATCTTAATTGCAGCGTCTATGCTCGGTGAAGCTGTGCGCCCAGTGGTACTTATAGGTGGGAAAAATGGAGCTGGGGAGGCTTATGGCTGTGTAATGCTGGGTAGGGTCAGGGAAATCAGGGAAGGGATCAAATAAATGGCGGTGTCGGTGACTCACACTGATGCGTTGCTCACTGATAGGTTTTCACAGAAGTGTCACAGAGGAAACTTTGCATAGCTTTTGTAGTTCGGTGTATGCTCAGTTAATAATTCTAGGGCACAGCTCTTTGGCAGCCGGTACCTGAGTTTTGGGAAGGGGCCTCTGTTTATGTCCACGTGATCGAGTTAGTGAACGCCGTAGCTAGTGCAGGAAGAAAGCAGAGAGGAGCATCTGACAAAGGGTGACGACAAGGGCGGCAACCGCGGCTATGGCGTCATCGTATCTCTCACTGCCTCCCCCTCACACTTATGCGTCACCGCTAAAGAGAGCCCTCCCCCTGACACTTTCCCCAGACACTGCTTCATTCACCACTAATCCAAATCGCGTGATGTTTGCGCGGGAGGTTGCAACACGATTTCCGATAACATGCCGGCCGGCAGCGCAGAGTAGCCCGTGCCACTGTGCGTTCGCTGATCACGCGATCACTTCCTGAGACACAGCAGATACCGTATTTTCGTGCGTATAACCTGCACAAAAATGTGAAAATTTCAGTGGCAAACTAGGGGTGCGGATAATACGCGGGGTCTTTCCCTTAGTGCAGCTTCACGGCAATGTGCCTTGTGCTGTAAAGCTCCTACGCAGGGACGCTAAGCCTTCCATAGCAGCGATTGCACAAAACATGCAAGGACAAGGAAGAAAAAACAAGGACGAGCGCACTCTAACAACTGAACTTTATTAATTCAACGAAAGACCTCTAAACCCACGAATCTGCGCAGCTTCACCACAAGAAATTCTCTACCGAATGGGTGGTCAAAGGCCTCTACGACTTGACGCCGACCGGGGACGTCCGAAGGCCTGATATTACATTATTCTGCAAGTGGATTGCCGAGGCATGGAGGGTGATTCCCGGTGAAATGGTGCAAAAAGGCTTCGCAAAAGGCTGCATTGCAAATAACATAGATGGAATCGAAGAGGAACTTGTGCACAACAGTGAGCGCGGCTCAAGTGATGGCTCTAGCGAGAGCAGTGACACTGAGCAAATCGTGACTTTCGCCTTGCAGTCAATGTATGCTACTTGCTAAATATATGCTTTTTCAGTCTACATAGTATGTTATGTGTTGCTTGAGCAGTAGGTTTGGTGCACCTCCTATCCTGTGTCAACTGCGGGCAATATGCGAGGATTTTTTTCTTTTCTGGCGGGCTGAAAGGGAGGGTGCAGATTATATGCAGGGACGGGTTATATGCGTGAAAATACGGTATGCGCTGTGACCAAGAACAGGGTGTCTAGCGACCGGGAAAACCGGGAAAAGTCAGGGAATTTTGAGCCACCGGGAAAAGTCAGGAAATTGTCAGGGAATTTTTGAATCAAGTAGTACCAGTCAGGGAAAACCACTTTGGGGCCAGCCCACGCAGTTTTAGAATAGGGGAAACCAGTGTTGGAGGCCCCCAAGAAGTTACCGAACACAACACATTCGCGCGCGACGAAAGCGTGAACCGCATGAAACGCTTTTTGGTTTTTCTGCAAGGGAAAACGCGGCGCGTACGCCCGAGGCGCGCTGATGCCGCCGCACAAACCACCCGCACGGTGCGTGCCCGTGCCGAGCGGTAGGCGTTGGCAACATGGCGGCAGCACCGGCCGCGGAGTCGTGCGGTAGCTCCAACGACCGCTTCTAACCGCTCTTTAAAATGCTACTCAAGGCACAAACGCACTTGCTTGTGCAGGAAAGGAGCCACCGCAGGCACGAAATCGTCGACGCGGCCGTGAAAATACCGCGCACGAATCGCGTGCAGAAACTCGCCGTGCGGTTCACGCAGCTGGCTTAGGTTGCTGGGTGCATTTGCGGCAGAGGGACGTCTAGGTGGTGCCCAAATCGCACGCAAAACGGGCTTTTTTTTAGCGAATTTTAAAAGACAGTGCTTTTTGGGAGCTAATCTTGAAAGAACTTCCTTATGACATCAGGAGCCAGAATTACATAATCAAAAAGGAACATGGTTTAGCGCGAACCCAGTGAACCGCATGGGGTGTTTTCTGCTCGCGAAAACGCGCCGCACACGTCACAAGCGCGCTGACGCTGCCGCGGAACTAGAGTTCCTTTATATATAGCTATGTATATAGCTTATATATATATAGCTATATAGAGGAACTCTGCGCGGAACTGCCCGCACGCTGCGCGGGGTGCTGCCGGCGGCGGCAACATGGCGGCGGCTTCGACCGCGAAGTGGTGACGGGAGTTCAAGCGACCGCTTCTAAGCGCTCTCTATAATGCCGCACAAGGCACGCACGAAGTTGCTTGTGAGGTAAAAGAGCTTATAATGTGGGAGAAAACGGTACAATAAAACATCATCCGCGCCGCTACTGAAAGGGTCCATGCAATACCTGCCGGCGTGGTAAGCCTTAACATCTCTGGCGGAGCCAGCCGGCTGCCTCGAGAGCTTCGAAACTGCCGCCATGAGGCGCGCGGCTCCCCATTGGCGCAAGTCGTCAGGCTCCTCCCACTGCCGCGCGCAACGCGCGTCATTTTCTGAGCGAGGCAGAAGCTGCCGCGCGCGCGAATCGTTGACGCGGGCGTCAAAAAATCGCACGCGCAACGCACCATGCGGTTCACGTTGCATGTCAAGCCAGGACAATCAAGAAAAGAAGCAAAAGGTGCTTGCTGAAGCGCAACTCGAAGCTTCTATCCCGCAAGATGAAATAAACTATCTGAAGCCGTAACTGAAGGCAAGCAAACCTCAAACAACAAACTGAAATTAATCAAAGTGGATTTTGAGAATTAGGGCACTTGCAACAAATGTGTTTTTTCGTATGATAGAATGTGTTTTCTCTACGCTTTTTATATGCTTCACGGACCGTTTCCACAAAATGGCGCGTGTTGTATTGGTCAGGGAATTTCAACTAAAATGGTCATGGAAAACCTGGAAAAGTCAGGGAAATTGAATTGGGCAATTTGCTAGACACCCTGAAGAAGTCTACAGGTCGCGTGGCATAGAAATTTCGCATTAGGCAGAATAGTAATTGTCAGTGCATTTTTTCTCTAAGGCTTTCATTTTTACTGATGGCTCATAGTTTCTTGATACGGTTTAAAAAGGTTCTATTGTATTTAATGTTTCTCAAAGTCAACATGCGAAGGCAGTATTAATAATCGTGAACGTATGTAAGCGGAAATGTGCTCAGAATCACTGCTGTCGCTATATTGCTTTTATATACAAGTCGTACACATTTCATTTGGTCAGCACAGTTGGCCGTAAGGAATGCAAGTGCTGCTTATTGTGGCCCAGCAATAACGTTTTTAACCTGACGTTGCTCATATACGAACACCCTAAGTGTCATCGTCATGTGTAAATGCTTGCGTTTTACTTTATTTGATTGAAGCATACACCTAACTTTACAGATGAGAATGAAAGGAGGGCGCAGATATCTTTGTCTGTTATATACAGGTTCTGAGCTGTAATATTGCTTTTGTTGAAAGTCGTACGGGTTCCTATCAGCTGAGTTTTGACAATACTTGTGTGCCTTGTTCTTTGCATTGTCTAGTGTGGTTGTCCAAATGTGTTGCTTGAAGCACTTGCTATGTGATGAACACCTGTTCGGGATATGTGCGCACAAAAATGCACTTGCATACCCCGATCTACAAAGTGCGTATACACGACAGCGATAAACGGCCACCGCAGTCGGTTTGGGATGATGACTTCACACAAATTTTGAGGCCAACCCCGCAATCAGCTATCTGTTAAGCAGTCGGTTTGGGATGATGGCTTCACACAAATTTTGAGGCCAACCCCGCAATCAGCTATCTGTTCGAGCTTCAACTGGTAGGATGTCACTTGTGGGAGTGTCAGTATTTCTAGCCACCACAAAATATTTTCGGTCCCCGAAACAGTTTATGGCGCATGCAGCACAAGCAATCAGCTGATGTCAAGGTAACGTCTAGCTCCTTTGACACACACAGCAAGGTCGCATAATACAAAGTTTACAGTTCCTACCATCTAACTTTTGTGGGACGTAGGTTCCGGGCTGCACTAGAAGGCCTGAAGGTAAATCAACTCCGGTATAATCGTGCGAACAAGATATGCAGAGCAACAAAAAAAAAAGTTTTAAACATAGTGCCTAAAAGTTAAAAATTACCAAGAGACCCTTGGTAAATACCGTATTTTTGCGATTATAAGCACCCCCCCCCCCCCCGCCCCCTCTACTTTCAGAAAAAAAATTATAAAAAAGTTTGCATGCAAATCCAAGCATCCCCTTTTCTGCAAGGAAGCACAGACAGCCAACCGTGCTTCCACGCTCTGTTCTTGAACCTTTCACTGCACTGGAGTTATTTAAAGGAAATGTTTGATGGAACAAAAGACAACCTGTTGTGAGATACTCAGAGCAGCGGCCCAGGCGGTGCTTCATACTCGAGTGGTAGGGAGAGTGACTGAGTATCAGACTTTAGCGGTGAGTTTGCTGTCTGTGCCTTTTTTTTTTTTTTTAACGTTTGCTGTATAAAACATTATTCCTTGAACTGTCTAATCTTGCTACTGCCGCGAAAGTGCGCGTGTAAGCGGGGGAAGGTCATTTTAGAATTTTGGAATCCAAGCACGCCCTCACTTTGGGCAATGTGATTATGGAAAAAAATGGGGTGCTTAGAATTGAGAAAATACGGTAATTGCGTGCCGAGGTTTTCCCCTGTGGTGCCTCCTGAGCCGTCGGCCTGACTGTTCTTCTCCCTGACCCCTGACAGGCCCGTCGTCTAGCGGAGGAGCAGCTGGCGAGCGAGCATCAGAAGAGGCAGGAGTTGGAGGCGGCCCAGCAGGAGCTGGAGAGGAAGCTGGAGGAAGAGCGGCAGGCCAAGAGGGACGAGGAGATCGTCCGCAATCTGCAGTCCAGGTGCCTGTCCAGCCTGTCTGAGCTCTGTTCTGTGATCCGTTTCCACAACTTTGCTGTCATTTATCGTTGTCCTGTTGCCATGGCTGTGGGTTCCGTTGGGAATGCAAGTCTCCAGCAGGCAGGGCCTGTTTGTTACTTGTAGCCTCTAGTGTAAAAGGTGTAAAGGTTTTAATACGGTGTAGACCATTTATAGCGTAAGCGGGGGACCGGATATAACCGGATACCACATACTGCTTAAAATGTGATTGGCCGAGGCACCATACCGTTTATAGTGCGGTTTTTTGGCGGTTCCACTGATCGACCAACGCAGCTGGGGCATCGTTTTAGGATCGCAAGAAAGGGAGAGAAAAAAAACGTAAGCAGCCATCCGACAAAGAGCCCTGCTCTCATCTTACTTGGACATAGAAAAGAAAAAAATAGGTGCCCTTTCGTTCATGTGTTGCATTTGCACTCATGTGATAACCAGAACTGCCCTTGTTTGTCACATCTTAGAAGATAGCGAGCCGCCTCCTTCCCACCGCACATAGTTAAGTTGTTTCTAGATAACTAGATAAGGAGCCACCCTTTCACCACCCCACCAAATGTTGTTTACAAGCAACTGCTTTCAACATCGTGAACACGCGAGGTGGGGTGGAAAAAAAAAAACAAAAAATTCTGCTTGTGTTCTTACATTTTCCCGCGGCACTCCTTCATAGATGCTAAGAAACCCAGCCATACTTCTTCAAAACACAAACAAAAAGGAAGTCAAACCCGCGCTCGCGGTTTGGAAGAACCGTGCAGCAGCTTGTAAGACCCTTTAGCAGTGGCTGATAGGGGAAGAAGAAGACTAAATGTAGACTGTGCCTGCATTTTTAAGAGGCCTTTATTTGAGTGATGATAAACAGAGAATGATTGAAAGGTAGATTGTGATGTGGTTGGATTTGCGCATGTTTTGTTTATAATGCAGGTTTTCGTGGCTCCCATGGCATACGTTGTAAGTGGTCTACACTGTAATTTAATTGTCTGAACAAGCACTCCTCTTTTCCATTCTTTGAAGTGCACGGAGCAAAATTGGGTGCATGATGTTGGAATTGGTTCTTATGCGTATCTAAGGGCCACAAGTCTTGTCGCTCACAATGCAGTTTTAGTTTTATGTAAAATATAAACAAGAGGAAGCAAGTGTTGTCTCTCATGTTTAATCTTATTTTTAGTGGAGCACTTGTCCCGGCCATGAACCAGTTGGTTCACCTACCTTTTCCCTTGTAGCTACGTTTGTGGTAGGTTCCTGTATACTAAGAGGGGAGTTTACATGCTAAAAATGTCAAAACTCAGCAAGCGATACTCAAAATTCTGTGATGTCCATGTGAGAACTTATTTTGTCTGTGAGGATAACATGCTCTTGATAACTGGCACGAAATTTTTTTCTTGATTGTTTTTTTTTTCTTTCTTTATTTTTTCGCGGCTATAGGTGTTTATGAGCCCACTAATCGTAGAATGGCACATTATATTGTCGAGCGCAGCATAAATAATTGCTTACAGCTTCGTTTATTCGTGTCAGTTTTGGTTTCGGTGAAGCGAACGTTGAGGCAGCCGCCATGACAAGAAGGTGCATTTGACGTCACTGTTCTCATCGCACAACAACCGGTGCCAATCTGGGCATGCGCGTGCGCATGCGCACGCCAGATTGGCCCGTTCGGCTGTAGTCGCATGTGATGCCAGTTCCAAAAACTGTGGCGTGATGCTTGTGACAAGGTGGGAAAGCGCGCACCAACAGACCAACAGACCAACAGAACAGCGGCCATCTCGATACGTTTGAGCCCTGACGTCGGCCGTTTGGGTCGAAGCACAGATGACGTCAAGAGCTTGCTCGGTGGCATGGATGAGCTTTCTCGTACGCGCAAGGATTAAAATTGATATAAAATATGTATAGTTATGGTTTAAACTTCCGAGGGGGTATCTTCATATACAAAGGAAGATTTTTACATTGTTATCTGAGCTTTCAAATTTTGTGTCAGTACTGCCCTTTAAACGGTGTCTCATGCAGTAGTTGGTGACTGACTAATGCAAGTACTTAACTCTTTCATTACGGCGGAAAAACGGCCGATTTTGAGTGCTTCCACGAAATGTTTTTTTTTCCCCTTGAACTACTGGACACACTTAGCCTTGCTATGCATGAAATTGTAGCTTATAGATTGCTCTTCCAAACACAAAGCAGCAGTTTTGTTAAAGGTACAATTACTTATAGTTTATTCGTCAAGTAATCAGAAAAAAGCCCCCAAGAAAAGTATACGAAAAACACAAATCGGCAATTTTACCGAGACTAAAAATTATTTCAGGAATTTTAAGATATACAAATTGTTCCTACGTTTCTTGGCTATGATTCAATATATACATCAACAGTGTACACCATGTTTTCGATTTTTCAGGGCCCGTCAACCTAGCGGAACTGACGGCTGTACCACGCCGCGAAGGCACTCAAGAGTCTCTGTAAAATGCGCATCCAAGTTTACTCTTTTGTGTTCTCGCACAAAATCTTTATGAGTTCGGTGGTAAAAAACAAGAAAAAAATCCAGCGCTATCGAGAAGCGTCGCACCTGAACCCTGCCGCGCTAATCTGACACGAGTGCCAGGTTATCTTGAAGGTAATAGTGCGATATGGCGTGGTGCATTTGACAAAATATTCTGGCCATACGTTGTCGAGACCCTAAACACAAAATCAAAACCGCAGTCGTCAGATAAGAAGCACGTTTTGTTTATAAATACAACCTGGAGTCACAACGAAATTACCTGCCAGCGCTTGTTGAAGTGCGAGGCACCTGAACCAGAGCTTCGTCGTCCGAACTGAAATCTGAAGATTCCACATCACTGCTTGACCCCTCACTGATGCTGGAATCAGAAAAATCGACAGTAGGAGCTGCCGAAGTGCTTGCTACAGCAGTCCGACTTTGCGGAAAGCGGCGCGAACCCGACGCCATTTTGTCTCCTGCTCGTCTCTACCTTCAGTTCAAATTTCTCTTGCTACACCGCTACCACACGAGGCACATAAACAAACGAAACCGAAATTGAAAGAGAAGTTGCCAATGAACACACCAGATGGCGATAGTTGTCTGTGGAGCACGGGTTTCAGATTTTGTGGGAGATTTGAAATCATCGGACGCCGGCTTCCGATTGCCTATGGCGCCGTCGTGAAAGAGTTAAGGCCATAGTATTTACAACGTTCAAGGATCCTTTCACTGGATATAAGGCAAAAGCAATTCCACACAGATGCGGGAACCGCATGAGCCTGTCATAAGATATTGCCGTTGTAATGGTTTTTCGAACAACTTGCCTTCAAATGGCGGCACACAGTCCTGGACCGAGATTCAGAAATGGTGGTTTAAAGATCGGGGAGTCGTCATCCTTTGGTGAAATTTTCCATCCCTACTTTTGTAAAGCGCCTGCAGTGAGATGGAAAGTTGTCTTTGCCACATGTCATGCACATTTTTCCGGCTTCTTGTATAACTGGAGTAGCTTTAATGCACAACGCCAGAGCTGTGCAAACGAAATCAGGGTGATTCCTCTTTCAAAGCAATTGGTGGGCACATACAATCGCGTTCACCCACACTTTTCTTGTGCCACTGCGTCACGTGGAAGTGGGTGATATGACATGATGATTAATAAAAAAGACAATGCTTTATGTACAGAGCTGAGGCTATATTCTTTGTACAGGGGTCAAGGGACAATAGTGATGGGGCGCAAGGGTTTCAGCTAGTTGGTAATCCATGAGCAACACAGCGCGAAAAAAGACCAAGGACGAGACGAAGATGACAAACAAGCAGCGCTTGTTTGCCGTCTTCGTCTTGTCCTTGGTCTTTTTTCGCGCTGTGTTGCTAGTGGTGGGGGATCCATCACTGAGTCACGACACATTTGGTGCAGCTAATTCAAACAGCTAGGTGGCTAGGCTTTCTCTCGCACACGTTGCTCCCATCTGGCTCGTTTGTTTGTGCCAAAGAGTGGGCTGCCGTCGCGACCATCTCCAGAATGCCCTTGGGGGCATATCATATGTAGCCACAGTCTGCTTTAGGCCTGAAGCGAAACAGGAAGCTCGTGTGACACAGCCTTCCAAGTTGCCTTCTAGACTTGCAAAGCATGCTGCTGCAGCTAGGGAAGAAAGAGTGCTGCCCGTCTGGGATTGCAGGATCCTAGCGGAGGAGTGGGAGAAGCGGGAGCGGCTGGAGCAGGAGAAGGCGGAGCAGCAGCGGCAGCTGGAAGAGGAGAGCCGCCGCCGGGAGCACCTGGAGCAGGTGCGGCGCCTCAAGGACCGCGAGATCAACTCCATCGCCCAGAAGCTCTCCTCGCTCAAGACCGAGAAGGTGCTGCTCAACTCGCAGCTTGAGGTCAGGCCACTTCTTATCTCGTCCCAGCGGCAAGTGGGCATAAGACCCCCACCCTTTTTTTTTTCCTCGTGCGTGTGACTGTGGGCAAAACAGGGGCTTAATTCTGAGTAGTGTGAGTCTCAGAAATGCCCGTATCAGGATGTGGCCTAGTACCAGTTGCGCAGACCACTGCTCCACCTTGGGTGTTTTGTGTCACATCCGTGTCGTCTTTCAACCAATCAGGGCTCACTCGAAGTGGACACCTTTAAGTGGACAAAACTCAGAATTCCGCCCCTGCAGTGCCCCTATAGAAGTTTGGCCATTCAAAAGCGGTTTATTTGTAGCGGTGTGTGAATATTCAAAAGTTTCAAATATACAAGTGAATTTTACAATGTTCGATGCGGGTACGAATTGAATAGCAGCATTGAAATATTTTCAGAGTACAGTCAACCCCGGTTATATCGAACTCGCAAGAAACATCTATCAGTTAATATGGGAGATAATTCAATATAAACATGTTAAGGAATTGTACGTCACAAAAGCACATACCATATTGAAAAACATTACTGATGAAACTGCTTTACTTTCGCACGAAATAGTCCTGTATCTTTGTTTGAACAACCTTGCTGCCTTAGGCGGTAGTATGCACTTGTCCACATTGCCTAAAAGTCGGAGCAGCTCAGGCCGCAACCTTTCACTTTTGCGAAGAAGCACCAGGCTAGTGCAAATTTGGGCAGATTTTTTCAGTAACATCTGCGCACAAGCTACTTCGAGCTAAGGCCATCATAAGCCTCATTTTAGTGATACTAGCACTAGCCACCAAAGCTACCGTATAAACTGGAATATAGGTCGACCCGGTATATTGGTCGACCCCCTAACTTGAGGTGGTAAAAGTTGACAAAAAAATGATTCGGCAGAGAAGCGCACACACAATGTCTATATTTATTTTTGACACCCGTCCATCACCGCCACTCACTATGCCTGCCGAAGTCACTCGTCCGAGCTGTCAGAGTCGTCCGAGGGTAACTGCTTCTCACTGTTATCTTCAGTGCTGTCGAGCGCGTTTCTGATGGAGCACTTCCTAAACACTTGTGCAACCATGTCATCGGGCTGTGACTGCCAAAAGAAGGGCACCCAGCTTGACACGGTCGCGAGGGATGGTCTTTACAGCTGGCCCGTAGGCAACTTTTCGTTGTCACCGGCTATCCACTCATTGTACAGTTTGCGGAACCAGTCCATGGATGGCCTCCGCTCTAACCGGTAGCGATCATGAGCGAAGTTCCCGAACGAAGTCTGCCACTTTGTTCTCCAACTCGGGGTGCACTGCTTGACGTCCACAAAACGATCTGTTCCGGGGGTTGCACGCGCACAGCATAGCTTTGTGGCTCTGCCAGTACTGCACACTTTTCTCCAAAGCGCCAAACTGGCGTTGCGCCACCTTAGCCCTTATTCACACAGCCGTTTTTCACCCCGCCATGTCACCGTCACGTCACTGTCTTCCGTCATTGGCGACAGTTTCTCGGGCGGTTTCTCGCCGAAAACGGCGCGATGATGACGGGAAGCCGACTCCACGTTTCCAATCCGTTAACGCGATGGGACCACGCCCGTGGTAAACCAGCCAATCAGAAAACAAATTTTTACGGCTAAATTTAGCGAAAAGTGAGCACACATAAAAATCTAAGCCATTTTCTTGACTTTTCAGATTAAGCACACTCAATTCTGGGCTAAACTAATCACTAGGCAGACGACCCTGTACTCTGATGGAGAGCTCCAGTATGAGCGCTAGTCCGTTTACGTCTCCGTCGCGGTTGCTTGACGTGACAGTGCCCCGATGGAGAAGGTGATGGCTGTGTGAATGAGGGCTTATTCCCATTCTGCTCGGTAACTCAATCGCCTTCAGCTTAAACACAGTGATGAACTGGCATCGACTTCCGCCACTCATCTCGGAGCAGACACAAACAGAAATGTGCGCACGCACACACACAAGACGAGTAAAAGACGAAAAACTAAAGAAAAGCGAAAAGCAAATAAAGGCCTGATAGAGCGAGAGAGCAGTCCAACACAAAGGGCGATGGCAATGGATTACACTGTGGAAACGCTTGCTCGGCAGCTTGAACGTTGTTGCCAGACAACGATTTACGTTCTGCTAATGACTGCTATGTAAGACGAGGGGGGACTTTTGTGCGGATTTTTGAGGAAGAAAACTACCTATTTTCTGGTTTATACGGTACACTTTGGAAGGAAGGCCACAAAGCGCAAACAAAAGGGGGGAGGGGGGGCATGGCGGGCAGGCCAGGATAGATATTTTTAGCGCGGGGGGGGGATGGAATGGATTGAAAGAGTGAGGGGACAGCCGCCGCGCCCACTCCCCGTAAGCAGCCAGGCTAAACCACTTTTAGGGGTGTGCCGGTGGAATTTCTCCTCCACCGGGAGGGAAAGACAAGTTGGGGGGGGGGGGGGGGGGGCATTTTTGCTGCATTTGGCGTTCAATATATCGGGAGTCACTGGTGTTTTTGTTTGATATAGGTGTAGGTCATTTCTGCTATATATAGTCACTGCAAGTATACCGTGACCAGAAATAGTTCAACATACAGGTTAATTTGATGTAAATGGGTTCGATATAGTCAGGTTAGACTATTTCTGAAGTGCAGATAGATTGTTGCTGAAATTTAGTCGTCGTATATAAAAAAAATCGAGATAAAGGGAATTGCGCTCTATATACACTATGAAAAATTTCCTGCAAAAACACGTATCATGCATCTTTTACTACAAACTAAGCATTGGCTGTGTCGTACGGTACACAGATTAAGCAGTCACTAAGATATACCGGCTGCTCTGTCACCGTTTCTGTGCTTGTGTGTAATTAGTGTCACATTCAAAGGGTTCAGCGTTATGTAAAAAAAAAAAAAAAGACATGATCTTGGGCTCTTTTCTTGTGACATTGATTTTTATTTTGTTTGTTTGTTTTCCAGCAAACACAAAAGAAGCTCTCAGAAGCAGAGTCTACCAGTAAGACGCTCGAGCGCAGGCTTCGAAAAAGCAAGAAGGAATCTCAACTGAAGAGGGCTGTCTCTGTGGATCTGACGGACTTTGTGACAACACCAACAAGCAGGCAGTGATGGGGGGGGGGTCCTCTTGCAGCCTGCTTTGTGATGTGTTTTCTGTTTTTTTTTTTTTTATTATTATTATTATTATTTGAAAGAATAGTGCTCTTCGATGCCCTCAAATACTTTGAGTGGCATAGTGCCATTGCTGCTCTCAGCCGAATTGATATACAGTTGTGGGAGACTATAACAGGTGAGTTAGTCATGCCGAAATATGTTCCCTGCGCTTTTTGTTTCTAAGACAAGGTGACATTCTAATTTTATCTGATGAAACACTGCTAGCATTGCGGTACAAGGCAGCTTTGAGCATGTAAGCTATTGCTTTTTTTTTTAATCTTTGTTGGATGTTGTTTTGTTTTTAAACTTAGTTTTTCAGTGGAAACTGAAACAGTGTCAAGGGAACGATGGGCTGGAGAGAATGTGTGCAGTGGGGGCTTGCATCTGCCTTGCCTCCATTTCCCAAATGTAGACATCCAAGAAAGCAAACAATGGTAGCAAACCTAGCTGAACCTTGACTCACTACTGCCATTAAAACTCGTCATTAAGGTTCCATGATTGTTATAATGGTATAAGCCGAGCTGGCTAGGTAGTTGACTGTGTAATTCAAGGGCTTGTGCACCATACTACAGGGACCACATCAGATATGGCTTGCGAACTTAGACAAGAGCTTAGGCAACAAGTTTTAGCCATAACTCTGCAGTTGATGGCAACACATTGACTGCTGCTTATAGAAGACACTTATTCCGAAGCGGTAAGCAACCATAGCCTTAATCTTCTGCCTTCGACATTCTTACCTTGACCCTGGACTGGGCTTGGGTTGTGTTTCTGTAGATGGGCTCAAAAAGCTTGAGCTCCTTGGCTGCTGCGGTCATTTTAAATGCTTTTTATGCAGCATAATCAAAGTGTTTACCACTGCGAAACTCTGCCTCTGCAAAACTGTGCCACTGCCTTTTTTTATCCATGTTTTATTCACTTTGTGTTGTTTAGCCTCCTTGCAAGCCCTGCACACATTTAATGAACATCGTGGTTTTTAACTGTTTAGCTGATGTTTGAGGACAAAGCAGTGTAATACCCCTGTCACAACAAGCACTTTCAATCGCGATTGAGTCGATCCGGATCAAGTCGCTGCTACACGGCAGTTTCAATCGCGATCGAGCTCGATCCCGCTCGAACTCAATCCTGGTTTCTCAAGCGCTATCGAGGCTTCCAAGCGCGATCGAACAAAAGCGGCGATACTCTCGTCCCCGCTCAGCAATGGCACAGAAGGTGACAACTTCAACTAAAGCCGCAAATTGTGTCAAATAACTTGACCGAAATAAGCTTTCGGTAACATTACATAGTTACGTATACCTACGACCGTGCGAAGTTACTAGACGCCGGCCGCAAGTACATTGTTAACGCCATCTGGTGTACACGAGCGCAACCGGTGCAACTTCTCGATCGCGATTGAAACAAGCCATGTAGCAGCGGCAGTGCGTCGAGCGCGCTCGAAAAGAAAACTCGATCGCGATTCACTTCAATCGCGATTGAAAGTGCCCGTGTGACAGGGGTATAATTGTAAACTTCAGGAGCTCTGCTGGAGGCTCGTATGTCAATACCGTTCGTGTAACTTCGCGACTTGATACGTCTTACCCAAGTCTTTGCACTTAGCTAAGAAATCTCTAACAGTGCCAATCGTATTTGCGTTGTATCAATATACTTCTAGCTTTGAAGCCGTGAACTCAAATGGAGCAAAACACAAGCTGAACTGAATAACTGCTCACTCGACCAGACGGTCACTCTAATAACTATTCAAGTGCTCCACTTCACTGAGACTCTGGCCGTTCTACTTTAAGTGGGGCCACAGTGTAACTATACGTCAGAAAAGCCATCTGTGCCTTTATGTATGTGTGCAGACTTTATTGTGAAAACTTTGCTGCTGCTAGTGGCTAGCTTGTGTTGCGTGCGGCGTTTTTTTCACTCTCCCCACTGAAACGCATCTGTGATCAAAATTTAGAAGTGACCACGCAAATGACTGTACAAACAAACTCGCTAAAAGGTATCATGCATAAGTTCGTTAGCTGAAAGAACACTCTCGGAAGAGGGTTTTGTGCGCTTTTGCGATGAGCTGTGAGCTTAAGTTTCTAAGCTTCCTAGAAAGGTAAACACATCTCTTGTCCAACTGTGTACTTTTACTGGTTTGTGTGTATACTCTCACCTCACTTGCTTGTGAGTGTCCTTTGGCGCAGAGAAAAGTTTTTGGTTCAAAAATAGTTGCACAACGTGGCTTGTTCTGTAACTAGCAGCTTTGCAGACGAACATGTGTGCTCTTAATTCCTTCCTTTTTGAATGCAGTCAAGTCCGTAGACGTTGAAATGCGCGAATTTTTGTTCCTTGTTGGATGCGGCAGCATCAGCGAGGTAAATGCTGTTGTCTGGGCACGGTGTCGCTTCTGCCAGCAGAACTTGATAATTCCAGACATTTCTGTGCTTGTATGTTCCCTATTAATTGTATGACGGCTGTGATAGTCTCGCACCATTTTACTACAAGCAAGCAGCTTTTTGTACAAACACTTCGCATGCTGAAGATGTGTGCCAGAGTCAAAATACGCTTTATTGTGCATGCAAGTTTTTCCGTTTTCTGCGTTAGCTGAACTCGCGGTTTAAACTTGAGAATGTTGTGTTATTGAGCTGACTGTTTACTCTGCATGTTCAAATAAATTATTCAGTCACAATCGCATGCCCGCATCTTCTTTTTCATCACAAACGTTTTCATAGCATGCATACATATATACATAGATACAGTCTAGTCCACTTATAATAATACTCAAATGCCTAGGAAATTCCATCGTTATAAGTGATAATTGTCATAAGCGGGTTGCGAAAAAAAAGAGAGCTCAAAATGTTTTATTCGCATGCAAACAAGGTCGTAGTACTACTTATTTGCGGAAAAGAAGACAGTCTGTCAGTTTTGTTTGCCACACACGAAGCTAGCGCACATCTTTTTCTAGAGCATCTGTAGGTGCTTCACCTAGCTGAGCTAGATGTCCTTAGCAGAAACAAAGTCTCCGAGGGACTGTATCATGCATTGGGCCTCCTGCAAAGACACTACCTGAGTAGGCTGCGCAACCATGTCGTCACTGTCACCGCTATCCGAAGCACGTATCCGCGCAACGATTGCCTCTTCTGTGAAGCACTCTGACGTTTCCAAAACATCAGCCCTGATGTCCCTTCCGCAGAAAAACGGAGGCAGTTGAACAGACCCCCAGTTAAATTCGAACCACACGTGACCATGGGGCGGATGTAGGCGAATGCATGAGCGAGCAGCACGTTGGCACTGGTGGCGCGAGTTTGCGAGTGTGCATGAGACAATGGCAAAGCGGCGGGGCCGGGAGGGGGGTTCAGAAGGAAAACTGCTCTCCTCCGCCGCTTGCTTCCTTGCAACTCACTTTTTGAGTTGTGGAAGGGTGCATCGCGGCTCGCGGCGCATGCCGTTGGTGGCTCGAATTCTCAGTGCAAGCTGTAACCAGTGTAATGAGGACGAACCGCTGTGCGCCATGAGCAGTGGCTGCATAAGCGGCATCATGAGTGCCAGGTGAACTACCGGCATTGACGACGACGACGATGAGCGCCAGTCTGCAGCATCGCTAGCGACGAGGGCACTAGATTAAACCGGCTCCGTCTTGAATCTCGATTCCTGCCTCTCCTCTGCTGTTTCGGCTTTGAGCAACACACCCCATTAGACCAGATTCAATCGTTATATCCTATATCTCGGCGCTGGAGCATTGTAATGACCAGTTTATTTTACCGTAGAACATATACAAAAATGGACGTTGCCATAGTTTTTTTATCGTTGTAGCCAGTATATTGTTATAAAGTTTCCATTGTGTCGAACCAAAAAAATACCGGTTCGGTTACGGTTCTGGTTCAGGCGAAATCATTTCGTTCCGGTTCGACAAAATCATGTTACGAACCGGTTCGCGAACCGGTTCGATGAGTTGAATTATTACTGAAATTAGAAAAAAACATTTAGTTGTTTAAAACGACAGTCAAATCAAAATACAAACAAAAATTCAAAATGCTGCTGCTCCCCAAGTGCAGTGGCGCAATTACAAAGCAAACTTTAAACAATTACGAGATATTCGAAAAACAGATGAAGTGGCGACTATTTACCACCTGCTTTCTCGCCCAGACTATGTTGTCCTAGCGACTATTCATAAAGCCACCGCCAAGAGATATGACGATGGGATATATTTTCTGCCCTTTCCTTTTTTGTTGAAATCGCAATCATCGCTATGGAATCGCCCATCACGCTAACCTTGAAGACTTAAATTTAGGCCTGCGTACTGGCCGCGCGCGCACGTTCAAATACCGGCGCTTAATACCAATGGCGCACATTTTTTTATATTTGTAACAAAACAGAAAAATCCTAAAAGTAATCTTTTTAGCGCTCAGTCACTGCATTATTGCTCTGACCACTGCAATTCCTTTTGCGATAGCTATGACGGATGTGTGCATTCGTTGCAATGCGTGCAATGTAGCCATCGTTCCGTGTGCTAAATTGTGGAATCTTATAACAGATTATGCTGTTACAAAATGGAAGGGAAATTTGACGCGCGGAGCATGAGGTGGGACTTTTTTGGGTAGACGCTCTTTAATTCGTCCACAGCACTACTCCCCTCCGGAAGGAGTAGCAGTAGAAGTAATGTAGCGAGTTGGGCAGTCAGTACAAGTGTACCTTCGAAAAAAAAAAGGCGGATCTGAAAGAGACAAAACTGCAGAACTAGCAGAAAAGATGATCGCTGGACGAATGGGGCAGTGTGAGGTACCAGGCTGCCTTTCTGCACGTGTCATCTGCTTTATTGCTGTTTTTGCTTCCAAGACAAGGTCGAGGGCTGCAGTTTCTTGCGAAGAGATTAAGTGCGCACCTTAATAGTTTTCACTGATATATCTGTTGTTATTTGTATCTCTAAAAAACGGAACTTTTCCACTGCACTGTCCTCAAAAACTGACCACGGACTCACTTCCTTCGCATTGATGACACGTTTGGTTGTGAAAGGTTTTGGTACTTTTTTTACTTATTCGGTTTTACTTGCTTTTTGCGTAATATTCTAAAACAACGTGATTCGCCTTTTCTTTTTTGCTGTTTTCCGTGTAAACACATTTAAAAAAACTGGCGCATTTGATGCTTCGTGCTATATCTTAACCAGCTGGTGATATTAAACATGGATCAAAATCTCGATACACGGACGTTCTCGATTTCCAGCTACTCCAGAAAAACGGTCGTAGTGAAGGGAGATCGAGGCCACTTGTGGTCAGCAGCAAACGGCTTAGCCACTGAGCAGCTCCTGCAGTCACATTTGTCATGTATTAACAATTTGTAGGTGTCGGACCTTTTAAACAAATTATGAAATGAATGCAAGAAGTTTGCACACATCGGGTGTGGGCTTTCGCTGTTGCGCAGTGGAGCACTCCTGCAGCCTGATTGCTGCAATAAAGTCGCAGCTAGGGAAGGGCAAAATCGTTTTATAAGCTGCCGAGAATGACATTTCGTTTGGTGAGCTTGCACTACGCTCGCGCTTCCAGCAGCAACAGACCATTGCTACATTGGTGCTCATTCATTTCCCCTGTTGTTACATAGAGCGTGATAGTGTTCAATTGTCTGGAGGGGAAAGTGTGCGAGCGGGTACGAAGTTGATGGTACGTGAAAGAAAAAAAAGGCCTGAATTGCATTGACTGTGCAATATCAACAACGAAGGGTCGAACCGTTTCGGAATTAACCGGTAACCGTTATTTCTTTTTTCGGTTCAGTTCCGGTTAGGGTTCAGCGTGCTCAAAAAGTAACGGTTCGGGTTCGGGTTCAGTTCCGGCAAAAATACCGGTTCAGTTCCGGTTTTCGGTTCGGTTTCGGTTCGACACCCTGTTATAAACAGTATCGTTATAAGTGGACTCGACTGTATACGTATTGTTACGACGGAAATGAAGCAACGAAACTATGCGAGAAGGCGACGAAAACGAACTGGCCGGCCAGGAGGGAGACGTTGGTGATGCACACTACTTTCTCTGTGCTGACCGCTCCCCGCCTACGAATTCCCTGCACACCGGTCGTCTAACGACGCACTACGTACTGGGCGGCTGCTGTCCCGGCGGCAAGGGTAGGGCGCTGGCGCAGCGTTCAGAATTCAAATTCCAATTTCCACGTGCGCTAAAAGTGATGGGACCGGGCCGCCGACATGCTGCACGCCCAAACCTGCCTGAGTGCCACGGTGGCTTTCGAGAAGGTCGTCGTCGGGGGAAAGGACGATAACAGACAGATCATGCAGTCGATGGAATTGTACAATAGATAAAATTATTTAACTTGTTTACTACGACTTCCGCATTAGTGCGGACTGCGATAAGCCACATCAGGCAAGACAAGCCACAGCCAGTCATTTACGTAGTCGGCGTTTTATTCTGTGGGGATATCCGTAAGAGGCGAGGGGCGGATACTGTGGCAAGCCGCAAGCTATAGGACCGGTGACGGACTTGTGGGTGCCGTACCGCAACCTCCTGCTGCCCCAATGGGCTGTGGAGTGGGCTTCTTGGACGGAATGGTGTACGTGGTGGGGGGCGTCACCACCAAGAAGCAGGTCTTCACCGGCATGATACCCAACGAGATCCTCTCCGAGGTGCATGCCACGGACCCCAAGGAGCCAGCGTGGACCCCAAGGAGCACGGCCCTGGTCATCCACCACGAGCTGTGGCCGGTAGGCGGCCTCAACCCCTCTAGCAAGGACCTCACGGGCGTATCAAACGTCGTCGACGTCCTAGCGTACGACTCCCTGAGGGGCCACTGGGAGTTCTGCTTCAAGCTGTCACAGCCCCAGCATGGAGTGGCCGAGGCCAGTGCCGACAACCGCGTCTACATCATCGGAGGCATGACCTGCCTGACCGGCGCGTTGGTAGACGAGGCGGATGTCTACCACCGGCAAAGACTCACCTTTCTGGACTGCGAGTTCCTCCCCAAGAGGCTCACTGAACTCACAGCAGTCACGGTGCCTCCGGAATCCGGAATCAAGAGATTCCGGGTTGAAGAGTGGGACAGGGTCGCCATCACCATCCTCTACGGAGCTCGAGCAGGGCGCCAGAAGAAGCGGCCCCCGAAGACGCGGCCCCCGAAGCCGCATAAAAGTATAGTCGGGGACAAGGACCACTCCACGGAGGAGACCCAGGTGCCTCCGGACGTACGGAGAAGGCCGCGTACTCGCCGGACGGACGCCGGTGACATGGAGGGCTCCGAAGGGCCGCAGTGGCCCTCCGGCTGGCTGTCCCTGGACTCGGACGCATTCGGATATTGCGTGGCATACTTGCGGCCGAAGTTAGGCTTTGATATAGGAAGATGGCCGCCCCCGACGCAGGCTTCGGCGGTAACGACGGTAACGTCCCCCCTGTGGAGCCACCCATAGGCGAGCAAGACTCGCCCGACAGTCGCGCCGATGATATAGAAAAGAAGTTGGATGCGCTATACCGGAGGATCGTCAAACTCGACCAGGAGATCCGCCATCTGAAGTTCCTCTACGATCGGGCCGAGGCAAACGGCGACGACATTCTGGACTACATCAACATACAGATTTCCATCGCCAGTGGCACGACGATGATGTGCATGGATAATGCCAACGCCCAGGTGGACGAGCTGAATCGCATCATCGCGCAGATGTTTGAGGAACTGTGGTATGAGGACCATTCGGAAGGCGAGGGAGTGTCGTTAGAATATATATCTGTCTTTCACTTTGACTGTTCAATTTCACAATTAACATAATAGCTAGGAACCTTTCTTTAAAAAAAAAGGGCCCATCCCCCCGTGAGGGGGACTCGAGTAAATGCGTCGCATAGGGGGTGGGTGTATTGCGTTAACGTTTAGTGTTTGGGAAGTTGGTGGTAGTGAATGCGTTGTATCAGCAGCTTGACGTAGTTTTTTTTTTTTTTACTCATACTGTTGGCCGGTGAGGCCGATACAGGGTGGGGTTACAAAATTCTTGTAATAACATATAAGCGTCCGTAAGAACGCACAAAAGCAAACACTTAATCGTGCATGCCTATATTATTGCACAAACAATGCAAACAAATAATGCCAAACAAACGCAATAAAATGCAGACAAGCTAATGAGTACAATAAAGAAATCTGTACATACACGCATACATATTCATATACATATACACATACATATACATACACACACATGTGTGTGCAAACATTCATTCAGCACTGCTAACAAAGTAGGTTAGGTACATTTGTACTAGGGCTCGCAATAAGGCCGTTCTCAAATTCCCAAGCAGTCCGAGATAGAACGACCGATTCTGGTAATGCGTTCCAGTGACGTATTGTGCGTGGAAAAAAAGAATATGCGCAGTGTTGATGCGGAGTTGGGTACGATGAAAGCGCGGCTATTTGTGTTTCGCATGTCTCTACCTTGTCTCGGAATTAGGTATTGGGTTGTTTCTATTTTAAAGGCATTCTGGGTAAGTAGAAAGAAAAACTTGAGGCGCGCATGAGTGCGGCGATCTGCTAGTGTTGGCAATTTAAGAATTTCAAGCATATCTGAGACAGAGTCAGTGCGTGAATAACGTGATAATATGAACCGAGCCGCCTTTTTTTGCACTTTTTCAAGCTTATCAATCAAACCTTTATGATGCGGATCCCAGATGATGCTACCGTATTCTAATGTTGGCCTGACAATTGTTAGATAGGCAGATAGCTTCACCGATGGGGGTGCCAGTTTTAGTTTTCTACGCAGAAACCAGAGCTTTTTTTCGGCAGCTGAACAAACTATAGTAATATGAGAAGCCCAACTTAGGTCATTGTTAATAGTCACACCCAAATATTTTACTGCGTTGACTATGCTTATCTCGCCAGTTTCTAGTGCATATGGGAAACTATGGACATTTGTGGTTTTGTTAGTAACACGTAAAGCAACCGTTTTTTTCTTTATTTAGTTTCATTTTCCAACGTTCACACCACTTTTCAATCGATGCAAGACCTTTGCTAAGTAGCGCGTGGTCGTTGCTGTCATTAATTTCCCGGTATATTAGACAGTCGTCTGCAAAAAGACGTACAGTAATTGTCTCATGTATGTCAGAAGCAATATCATTTATATACATTAGAAAAAGGATGGGGCCCAGAACGGACCCCTGCGGGACCCCAGAGGTAACTTCTAGCTCGCGAGATTTGATGCCATGTACCTCTACAAATTGAGTCCTTCCTGAAAGATAAGCGGTTATCAACTTTACTACAGTGCAGTTAATTCCTAATCGTATTAATTTTTGGATTAGGTGATCGTGTGGTACCCTGTCAAATGCTTTTGACATATCTAAAAATATTGCATCAATTTGCTTTTTATTATTTAGGCCAAGAGAAAAGTCATTTATTACCTCGGTAAGTTGTGTGATCGTCGAAACCTTTTGGCGGAAGCCATGTTGATGTTTGAATGAGTCAAGGATATAAGGCGCGTTCGTAGCCTTTCATTCTGTGTCGGTTTTGTGGCGCAGTGGGAAGAGCAACATGTACCTCGCGTTCCGCCCACTGGTAGTGAATGCGTTGTATCAGCAGCTTCTTGACGTAGTTTGAATGAGTCAAGGATATAAGGCGCGTTCGTAGCCTTCCATTCTGTGTCGGCTTTGTGGCGCAGTGGGTAGAGCACCATGTACCTTGCGTTCCGCCCGCAGGGTCGTGGGATCGAAACCAGGCGCCGGTAAGTATTATTTTTTTATATAGTGTAGGGGGAGGGGTGCGGACCTGTTGTTGAGAGCGAGGAGGGTAGCGTGATGCGGGAGAGGAGGAGTGGGGGAGAGGGTGCACCTGGAACGGCTGTTGCGGACGCCGAGGCACGCCAACGCCGACAACGCCGGGTGACATCGTGAGTTAAAGAAATGCTCTGCATTTAAAATATATTATATATATATGTGTGTGTGTGTATGTGTGGGATTCAATTTTTTTACTATATTGTGATAAGTGACGGGAAGCGAACCTTTGAGAACGAGGGTTGCAGTGTTTTACTGTTAGTAATAGTCAGCGCCAAGGCGACTGGCATGTGGACCGCATGAGCGGCACGATGGGCATTCCCGCCTTCTGCAGTGCCATGGTGATGCGCTGTTGTATCTCCACGGGAATCGCGTCCCATGGCTCCAGCGTGGTGAACAGTATCTTGGGCTTGCCGTCTGCGTGGAAGAAGCGGAGCATTTGCAAGGCAGCGTATATGTAGCTCTGTCAGAAAAGAACGCTAACGACACCATCGACTGGAAGGTATAACGTCAGTGCTGGAGCTGTAACTCTCCGTCTGCACACCAGCTGAAAATGGAAGAGGAACTTGTCAAAACAATGAACCACATTTGTGGAACGGCCACAGAGAGCCTCAAATTTCTTTGTCAATTGAGTTTACTGATTTAAGTGGTTGATTGATGGTAACTATTTGTTTGATTAGATCTTTTATCAGGCTTGGCTAGTCCACCTCAGTGGATATGCACCACTGCGGCACGGCTTTTAGGGGCGAAGCTCCTCTTGCTCGGGCCCTGCCCCGTCCCTCGTTGCTGCCAAGCACGGCGGAATGATGATGATTGTGGCAGGATCCCTCTAGGAATTGGCCAACCAAAGATTGGCCGAAGAGGTCAAAACGTTCGTTCGTTGCTATTCAACAAGGAGGACAGGAAGAAGAGGTTGTCGTTCGTCGCCTGCGAGCTGAAGACACGTACCGGAGGTACGCGACACAAGACGCTCTGCTGCAGAAGGCGACGGCCAAGGTGGCTAAAATGTCACACACCGAATTCGCCAACTTACCCATGGAGATTATCATCGTCCCAAGCCCTAGATTCCCAAGATTCGCAAGCCCTACATAATCACCACAAACATCGACGTCGTCGACGGGCTTGTCAACGGAGCGGTGGAAAGCTTGACGTGTCGAGTCTTTATATGATGTGTGGGCGAATGTTTCACGGTTTTACCGATAAACATTTGAGCTTCGCCCCTCTCATCATCATTCACTTCGTGGAGATGGCGGGATTTTTTTTGCCATAAGTCATGAATGCAACCTTTTCGGCACTGACAGCTGACGCCACAAGAAATTGTAAGGCCAGTATTCTCTCACTAAAATGGCGAACAAGTTATCAGGAGTAGTTTTTTCATTCCAGCTTTCAAATGAGGCCACTTAAGTAAGCCTAAAATGTCACCAGAAGTAGACAATGCCAGCTATTTTCCAGCAGTATTGATGACCAATGCATATTCCGGTCGCCCAAGCCAAGGTATGCATTTTGATGCCTCTCTGTTACCTCGCCAGCTTCGTGCTACGTGACGTCATTATTTACTACACTAAATTGCTCTGTCATTGCTAAAAAAATGAAATACAGGTAAATGAATGCTTGAAAGGACGCCACGTTTCTCAGGGAAGCTCGTATGCACAGGGTAACTAATTGAGTTAAGAAGACAGTTGCGTAAATTTGGCTCTGGGTGGGATTCAAACTGGGAGCATGAGGAATGCAAGACAAGTACACAGCCAGCGGCCCACCACATCCCAGTGATTTAACTCGCTAAAGGTGTACGTAATGAACGGGTTATGGCGTTCGGCTTAAAAAAACATGTGCCAGGGAGAAGCACTGTGCAGTGATAACAGAGGAATGGTTTCTCCGTGCTAGTTGCAGAACTAGCAAATAGGTTACTAGCAAAGCACGTTTCCGCTGATAGCGCTAACAAGGGCAATTGGCCAAGCCTTTCAGCCATAGTAACGAAGACATGACACTTTGTTTTGGAATGTTATGAACTATGAACTATGATTTGTTACTTACCCATTTAAATATTCTAGTTAGGTGTTTGTAATGAGAAAATTGTAGAGGATCATCAAGCAAACCGATAACCATCATTAGATTTGCGAAATTGTAATTGCGTGCAGAGCTACGTACAGCGCTTAGAGCCTCAGCTCTCCAGATGATCACAACGGGCTCCGTGCAGCAGCTGAGCGCCGCAAAGCCACGGCCACGTGCTCATGTCACTCGGAGCTGTACACGTCGCACGCCCAGCACGCTTTATCTTCTGCTCGAGCGGAAAGTGTTGCGCCGTGAAGATAAATCCGAATATAATTAAAGCGTGGTGGGCGTGTGATGTGTACAGCTCCGAGTGACATGGGCGCGTGGGCGTGGCTTTAGCTGCCGCCTCGAGCCCGTTGCGCTCATCTGGAGAGCTGAGGTTGTGAGGGCTGTAGCTCTGCACGCCATTACAATTTCGCAAACCTAATGACGGTTATCGGTTTGCTTGATGATCCTCTACAATTTTCTTATTACAATCGAACACTTGACGAATAATTAAACGGTTAATTAACAAAATATAGTTCATTATTCCCGTAATTAGCTCTTGAAACCCGTTTTATTGAATCCGCCATGTTCTCTGACCACTTCGCGCAAGAAAAACAATTCTACCTAAAAACGTCTATTTTTTTTTTAAATTACTCTTCCCTCTAAAACCCTGTATATGCGTCGTGGGTTTGCTTCATGAATGCCTAGAGCTACTTACCATTTTGTGAACAAACGTAGACCAAGGCCCATGATCGATTGTCCGTGTCTAAGATTTGCTGGAAAAACCTCCCTGCGAGGGAAACGAGAAACAATGAAACCAGTAGGCCAATGAGAAAAATTACCTGTCTCAAATAAAAGTCAAAGTATCTCTACCGTTCCCCTTGAACTTTTTTCGTGACATTAGAGAGTTTTAGCATAGCGTGCTCCGTCCGCTAACGCTATGGCGGCGGGTAGCGGGGCGCGACTGGGGAGAGCTAATTCGTCACGGTGGGGTGGATTAGTTCCGCGCGGCCTGCCTTCGCCATGCCCGCTCTTTCCCTCCGCTGAGGGGCAACCTCCTCGCACTCCCCGCGCGCGCATGCGCAGTCCGGTCCCGCTACCCGCTAACCTTAGCGTAGCGTACGGGAGCCGCTATGCTAAAACTCTCTATTAAAGAGCAAGTCAACAAACGCCAAAACTGAGCCCACTTCGCCACGCACACGCTGACTGCACCCAGGTAATGTTTCTACTGGAAGTCTTAGAAAATGCTCACGCCAAACTAGTGTCAGTGAAGTTAAGGGCCAGTATATGTGTATATTAATTGATACTCAGGTTGACTTCTGCCACTAATTGCAATAACTCTCATGTTCACCCACATAAATCTTTCACTGGACTTGTATGTCGAGGTGACACATTTGGACGGGAATATAAACTAACTAATTTGCGAAAGGTAGCGAGACAACCTGTTTTATTTTATTTCAGTTATTCATCCTTCAATCTCTGTAAAGAAACTCTGTAATGATGTAATTATATATGATTTTGCAATGTTTAATTATTTTACAATCCACATCTACTCTAAACGTATATTGTGTAATTATCCTAAACGAGCGCCGAAACGAAATTTTCGATCTGCTGCGTGTGACTGTGCCCCTGTTCTAACGAGGTCATTTTCCCAAGATGACCGCTGGCTGTTCCTTATGCAGAAATCGTTTTTATTAGATTATTCAATCAGGAGATAAGTTCCGTTGCTGTAGTTGGTGTTAAACAAAATACACTGTAGAGTGCGACCTTTCTGTAATGTTTGGCCGTGAATGAGAGCGGTTTGCTCAGGCAAAATTTTTTTTTGCCGAATTCCGGCTGCAAGAGTAAAGACGTTCATGCCTGCACTACCTTCCTTTCATATTCTAATATATAATTCCGGAATTCACGAAAATTTCACTTACGTCACATCCGTCACGGAAATGACGCCAGTAAACGAAGCAAGCGGCCTGTAAAGGGTGCACCCCTGCACACAGGGTCTTCTTGCGGGTAAGCAACCTTAAGTACTAACGAGTACGCTATACTTTGGGTTATTTGTTTTCGAGTTTTTAATTTTAACACGGGAGTGTTTTATGCCGGGATACACCGAGATTTCACTAACGTCATATCCATCACGGAAATGACGCCAGTACACCTTTGCCGAAGCGATCCGCCAGAAGGACGTCGCTCACCATGTACACCTTCAAGACAGCCGCCGACCCGCAAATCATGCTCAGCTGCAGATTTCGCTGCACATTTAACTTTCGTGTTTCACCGATTCCTATGACAGAGGAATCAACCACAGCTTTTTCGTTATTTCTTTCAGTCCTACATTCCCATTTCCCCGGCTTCTGAAGGCCTTAGCAAAGGAGACGTGCACTCCTAAGGACAAGAACAGTCATTTCATCTACTCGGCACCCTCTGTGTACGTTAACCTGCAAATCTGTCAGGCTAGGTTGCATACAAAGCGTGATATGTGGGCTCCGTGTGTTTGCCTTTCCACCCACGTTCTTACCATCTCTTTGAAGGAACTGCACAGAGCTGTCCACGAAGAATTTGTACTCCTTCACTTTTTTTGTCCGCCCGCCATACCTGAAAGACGGTATTTTGAAGCAAATCATTGTTACAGCCATCTTGAAACTGTGTGCGACTCAGTGTTTACTATTAGATCCTGACGGGAAAGGAAGAGACAACATGATTTGAACCCTGGCCTCTTTGTGGTTAATTAATTAGTACATGCACTTATAGCTCTCTTTGCTCATAGTTTTTATAGGCAGAAACATGTTTGATGCATATATGTACACACTTT
Source organism: Haemaphysalis longicornis (assembly GCF_048455015.1). Classification (NCBI taxonomy): domain Eukaryota; kingdom Metazoa; phylum Arthropoda; class Arachnida; order Ixodida; family Ixodidae; genus Haemaphysalis; species Haemaphysalis longicornis. Next base: position 34,038,656 of record NW_027526422.1, on the reverse strand, counting down.
CTATAACCTGAATGTAAGACGTATAAAAGAAGCAAATATATATCCGTAAATATATGCCTCCATATGTCTTGATAAAGCCTGTAGGCCTCCTTTGTTTGAATGTTCCTTACAGAAAGTGGTACTATAGTGTACAAGCAATATTGTTTCAGCTTTTATCAAGGAGACAGGCGGGGGTGATATTCCCAGTCACCTAATTATTTCTTGAGGACTATATCGTGTGTTGTAATAGGGTCCTACCTTTCAAGATCATACCACATCATGACACCTCGTTCCGGGTAGTAGGTCCTCACCACGCAAGATTGGATGGGTGGGTGGGTAGCAATCTCGAACCAAAACTTTCCTGAAATCTGGCAAATATATAAATTGTTTACATCAAGTTTAGCTGTTACTGCCTGTAAAAAAATGCAAGCACAGGCAAACAAGGAGAATGCAAACAATGAGATGTAAAGTTAGATTCGGCTAATTTATATCACACCATGTGAGCCGTCTTTTTTTTTTTTTTTTCTAAATGAGCCAGACGCAGAAACCGAAATTGAGTCGGATAAAACTGCGTACTGACAAAAAGAAAACTCGGCAACTTTCCCCCGAAAAGTGGTGGCAAGAAAAGAATTGAGATAGCGCCCTGAAAACGTGTCCGCAGATCGTAATTCGTATCGGAAATTAGCCAAATCCATTTCCCCAATGGGAGTTTGCTTTTGGCTTGACCGTTTAGACTGTTTCGTGGGTGTGTTTTTCTTTTTTGCTTTTCGGAGCTGGCTTATTATTAATTCAGACGGCCATGAGGAGATCGGCGAAATATCTGACCCTAGATGTCAATGATGAAGTGAACAGAAGAAAAAGTGAACGAATTGAAACTGAGAGATGTCAAACAATGAGTTTATTTCGTCTCACCCATCCCTAGGAAATAACTCCAGTTATATTTAGTTTTTTACTCCCGTATATTTACCATTTTGGTACTTAAATGAATAGCCGCCGCTTACAAGCACTGGCAAATCTCCCCCCTCCCTCTGACAGCACGAACCACTTCATTAAGGTGAGGAAGAAGACATGAGCAGCCTTCTTGTGAAGCATGTTGGAAATTCATGGCAAAGCAATGAAGAGCTTGCTTACTTCATGAGTGCCTTCAGGTGTGCCCAAGAAAATTGTCCTTGGGAAACATTTGAAAAGAGCTGCTAATGGTGCCAAGGGAACTCACCTGCTCTCCTGGTATAGCTTTATGGTTCGTGAAGCCCTGTTGCATATTTTAGTGCCTTTTCCACCAATGCTACATCGCATTATGCTTGGTAGTCAATTTGAATAAAGTTTTCATAAGAATGCCGCATCAACTTGAGTGTTTCGATTAAATATAAGCCAAACTCAAACATCACCCCAATATTGATCAAATTCACTCCATAATTTTTTATTACTTGTGGCCATAAACGTCCCATAGCTGACACGTCAAGTATGTCATATACAGTAAAACCTCGTTACAACAGGCACTCAAGGGATCCGGGAAACATGTCTCTTGTAACCAAAAATTCCAAAAACAGTGCTGAGTCGAACATGACCTCTTTGTTATAAATCAGCATCAAAACGTATTCGGACAGGTCGACAAGAAAATTCTCACTATGGCCTATGAAAGTCATTCATAGTAGTTTCGGAGACTGCAGATTGTACTAGTTTCCTTCCCAACCATTGTAGGTAAAGCACTTTTGTGGGTAAGCTGCCGACACTTTCTGTCCTACAATACGCCCATCATCATTCTCCGCTCGTTCATCCTCTAGAGCCCCATTAGTTCTTTTTGACGAATTGTTCCGACTTTTGGCCGGAATGCTGAATCGATCGAGAGTCCGACCGACCGACCAACCGTATTACTTGTATTCTCTGGTGAGGCACGCATGCCGGCAACCATGTGAGTGTGACGTCACTGGTTAGGTCGGGCTATAGTGCCTATAGAATATACTGGTCTAGGCACTATAGTTATATAGGCACTATAGTGGTTATATAGCACTACAGTAGCTATATAGGCACTATAGAACCTAGGCACCATAGTCGGGCTCCGCGGGATGGCGGTACTTGTCCGTGCTAAGCACATGACGTCTATTAGACGTTCCAAACTCTACCCCATCGAACGCAAAGTAATGCCTCGACTCCAACGTGAATGCGATTAATAACATCTCTGTTGACACCACTGTTGAGAATCGGGCTGAAACCGAGCAGACGACGCACGCCGGTGCTTTTTTTTTTTCGGCGTGCGGGTGTAGTGGCCCAAGCCGCGCCATGTCCGTGGTGCTTCGGCCATGTTCGAGTCCTTTTACAGTGTTGCCAAGCGAAGAAATTGACTGCTAAAGTTTTCAACGAATACCACCTATATACTTTTGCCCTTAACTTCACACACTGGTTGTGAATAAACTTAAATAGCCTGGCAGCACGCATGCGCGCCAGTTTTCTCAAGCGCCGCAAGCAATTGGGAGGCCGAGGCCGAGGCCGGGACCGCAAAGCCCAGTCTTCTTGCTCAGCCCCGCAGTGGTGTTGAAATGCGCAACTAAAGATATTGCACAGCGTCGCTCCTCCTAGCACGAATCCGAACTAATTAAGGGGAGGCCGTACTCTCAAATGTGTGGAAGACCAGCGCATGAACAGAGCTTTCGAACATGGCAGCCAGATGACGCCGCATGTGCCGAAGACTGTGTGCTCCATTGTTCGTGTTTCTGTGTATTTCCCCTGTACATATACATAGAAAGAGCAAAACTCTGCTGGGGCGTTCACTGTTCAAAGTTGTATCGAATGGAATGTTTTTTTTCTGGCGATTCCTAGCTGTCGCGCATGGATCCCTCACCACCAACCACAAAGTTTGAGTGCAGTAAAGCTTAATGCATCATGCTCGTTTACCTAATACAAAAAGTCATGCATGGCATGTTCTCTGTCAACATTCGTAATCTGCAGCATTCAAGAACCGGGCATTCAACCGGATTTCCGAAGCTTACGGCGAGCAATGGAACTAGCGGACAACAATTTGACCTAGTACTTTATTCTGTTGTAACTTGTTAGACATATCGTTAAACTTTTCTGTTCTTATAAAAGGTAGCGGCGTAGCCAGGATTTTATGACCCCCTCCACCCCCTCCACCCCCCCCCCCCCCTTCCTGGCCGGAAATGCTGCTACCCGATCCTACCTTTCTGTCGCTTTTTCGATGCCTGCTAAGAATGGACAGCTGGTTTTACTCAATTAGAGCCAGATCGTCTATTTTAAAGCTTACTATAGGAGATAGATGGACCTTTTAAGCTTGCTCCGACACAGCTGGGACGCCCTGTATATGCACTGAAAGACGATTGCTTCAACCGACGTAGATTTATTTGACAACGTTACAAGCGGGGATCTGCTCTTCTTCAGGCTTTAATGTATACAATGGCGCCGCCAGGTCTCGCGGGTTCCGCGCTATAAGATGAAAGGGGGAGAGGGTGACTTTTTAAATGTTTATGTTAAGAGTAAAGAGGGGGCAGCTGGAAAAAAATGGGCCAGGAGTCCCACGACAGGTCTCTGCCGGTCAAGACTGCGCCTTGGCCAATAAAACGTTGCATCGGGCTGACAGAGCTTGTGCGCTCCTCGCCCTATTTTTCGCCAGCTATTTCTCTTTCGTCTCCATTTGTGTTTCATGCAAGAAATATCGCCCTCTCCACCGTCCATTTCCTATATTACTCGTGGCTGCGCTTGTCAGGAATCACATTTCTTGTGCCAACGATCCCTCCGAAACAGCCAGAGTTGACGGGTCGGGAAAGAAGGGCGTGTCAAACAAGGCAAACGAAGTAATTAAGTTTACTTGGCAAACTGCTCTCTACTCTCGAATCACGTTACCAGTCGTGAACCTGCCTGTGAGAATCTGCCTCAGCACTGGCACAGACGTGTCGATTCTGAACGAGATGAGAGCGCGTTGGGCGCTCGCATGCAGAAGCTTACGTGACGTACGTCACGTCACGTACGTCACGTGCGTCACGTGCTGGCCGTAAACGGCCATGGAACAACACCACATGTTGGCCTGTCCATATGATCCCCTCCTCGAAGTAATTCCTCGGAGTTCTGAGAGGCAGCGTTGAGCTCCTCTAACCCAGAGAGAAAGAAGAGCATCATAGCCCGGGCTACCTCCGCACAGCTCCGGCTTCCGTCCTAGGTCTTTGAGAGAACTCCAATGACCCAGGTGGAATTCTAACCCACATCGCGTCATTGTACGGGTGCCAGTAACACGCTCCAAACCGCTCAAACAAAGGGGAATTTTTACTCATTATTGCATGAAAAACTAGCGCTAAAATCTCAGCTTATCTATACGATGACAGGAGGAACCGACGTAAGCGTTTCAACTATTATTAACGAACTCCGCACCGGTTAGATCGTCTTTAACTCACGATGTCACCCGGAATTGGCGTGCCTCGGCGTCCGCAACAGCCGTTCCGGGTGCGCCTTCTCCCCCACTCCTCCTCTCCCGCATCACGCTACCCTCCTCGCTCTCAACAACAGGTCCGCACCCCTCCCCCTACACTATATAAAAAAATATTACTTACCGGCGCCTGGTTTCGATCCCACGACCCTGCGGGCGGAACGCAAGGTACATGGTGCTCTACCCACTGCGCCACAAAGCCGACACAGAATAGAAGGCTACGAACGCGCCTTATATCCTTGACTCATTCAAACTACGTCAAGAAGCTGCTGATACAACGCATTCACTACCTGTGGGCGGAACGCGAGGTACATGGTGCTCTTCCCACTGCGCCACAAAACCGACACAGAATGAAAGGCTACGAACGCGCCTTATATCCTTGACTCATTCAAACTACGTCAAGAAGCTGCTGATACAACGCATTCACTACCACCAACTCCCCAAACACTAAACGTTAACGCAATACACCCACCTCCTATGCGACGCATTTACTCGAGTCCCCCTCGCGGGGAGATGGGCCCTTTTTATATAGTGTAGGGGGAGGGGTGCGGACCTGTTTTTGAGAGCGAGGAGGGTAGCGTGATGCGGGAGAGGAGGAGTGGGGGAGAGGGCGCACCTGGAACGGCTGTTGCGGAAGCCGAGGCACGCCAACGCCGGGTGACATCGTGAGTTAAAGAAATGCTCTGCATTTAATAGTTAGGCGGGGCCCTGTTTCGATCCCACGACTCTCTGGCCGCAACGGGAGGTACGTGGCGCTCTTCCCACTGCGCTACAAACCGTAACGGGAGCATGTGCTACGAACGCGCCTTATGTCCTTCACTCATTCAAACTACGTCACGAAACTACAGATACAACGAAGGCACGCGAAGCTGAACGTCAACGGAAACGAAGAACTGAAAACTTTAGAGGAGGATGTTGAATTTCCTGCGGGAAAGCTGTGGCGGGAAGCGCCACGCGCCTTGCAGCTCAACCAGAGAAGAGGACGAAGAGGGCGGGCAGCGGGGTAGGAGCGTGAGCACGCAATAAAGAAAGACGAGAACCAGGAGGTGGGCAGCACGAATCAGTCTTATTGTCAATGCGAGATTTTTCTCATCTAAAATTCTCCTGGAATCCGAATTGGTGCCCCTCACGCGACCTGGAGGCGATTGTAACGAGCCTTCGATGTCGTGTGCCCCAGTTGAACAGATACCTCCACAGGTCTCGTCTGGCGCAGACTGCCATGTGCAGTTACTGTAATGAAGAAGAGTCTGTCGACCATTTCCTTTTGTCATGTCGGCGATTTTCAAGCCTGAGACGTCAGCTCCTTGAAGTGCCGCTTCATCGCCTGGGGTTGGTATTATCAGTGCCGGCTCTTTTATCATTTGGGGCTTCAGAAACGGGATATTGCCGCCGGGATGTTTGTTCTGCTCTTCTGCGCTTCATTGAAAATTCCAAAAGATTTACAACCTAATTCGTATCTTGTTCTGGATCCTCACCTGAGCCCTCCACAAGCATCAATTTCTAATTTTTTTTTTATTCTCCTCCTCTCCCTCCTTCTTCTTCCTCCTCCTCTTATTTTTCTTTATTTAATTATTTATTTACTTATTTCCTTTTTTTTTCAATATTAACCAAATTCCAAACTCAATTCCTCCAACACAAGAAAAGCTTCCAAAATATTTATATTTTTCTTTGAATCATTCTAATTTTCTAATTTCCTTTGAATCTCATTCGAATTAACGACTGATGTTTGGCCGATCCCCTGATTGGGTATGCGCCAATATTCAAAGGAACAACAACAACAACAACAACAACAAGTTCGATCAGGTAACGCGGGTGTCGGTCTCTTCGCTGTCTCTACATTTCTCTACATTTCTCTGTCTCTGATGGGGCTTCACACTACGTTCCCATTCGCGCTCCGATAAATGAAACAACATAACGGCAACACAATGGAACCTACACGGAACCCCCATGATGCTTCGCATCCTCCTCATGATTCCCCACGGGAACACGGTGTAATTTTTTTTGCCCTGCCTCTACTAACAAGGCGACAGTCGACAATCTGGTGTTCCCCTTGGTCAACAGCTTGTTGCAGCATTTATTCCATATTCTGGCACAGTGCGCACTTTGGCGATCGAGTTAGGTGTGACCCAGCCCAAGCACCATGTGCTTCTCTTTTGGCTATGAGCGTCGTATTACGATCCAAGTTTTTGTCAATTGCAGCGAACACTGCCTGTGATACCAGCCCACACACAGAGCTTCGTTGCGCCATGAACTGCCCTCGAGTGCGAAGACATCTGAGGTCTGGCGAACTGCCGCACACCTTCATCGGCGGCTGCTATGCAACAGATCTACTACAGCTTGCCTATAGCGACAGTCTAAAAGTCAGACACACGTCAAGCAAGCTGCACAAGCGTGGAAACATATTCTCAGACCGCACCATACACACGAAGACGTGCCGATGAGGGCTCTCAATTGGTGCATTATCATTAGATACAGAAACCTCTCGGGAAAGGTATGCATGGCTCATGCGGATAGCTTGTACGCGGAACGTACTTCCCTCCAGTCCACGTTGGCGTTGCTCCACAAAACCGGACAGCGCCCGGCTTCGGCCAGCCCGGTCCACGTCAACAGTGTCCACGTGGCCAATAGGCAACACAAGTGCCGTAGAGCCTTGAAAGGAACGAAAGATTCACGTGTGAGGACATTTTCTTCCTTAGGAACAATGAGGGTGCGAGCCACGCCGTCCGTCCGAGATGGCGGGCTTGGCTAGCCTCGGTCCAGCTGACGGACCAGTAGGCTTTAGTAAACCTGACCGGAGACACCATCGACAATTAACGTTTAATAAAGTTTTTCCTCCTCCTTTTTCTCATCGCCCACATATCTGCATCCCCCCACAACCTCCAATGGGAGAAATGTAGCCCTCCCATCAGCACCTAGTCTACTCTCGCCCGCACGACCCACACCCTCCTCCACACCCCACCCTTGAGCAGTGGGAAGCAGTGCTGACAAGGTCACGGCGGGATCAACAGCAAACCAGGGTTGTTAGAGCCCTGGAAGCGGTGTGGACTGACGGCCTCTAGCTGGACAAAGAAGCGCTGCCCACAAATCCACTACTCCACCTTATGCCAATGAATTTTTTTTCTCTTCCCGGTGTACAGAGACAAGACTTCAGAAATTCAAAGGGATCATTTAATACCACTATCAAGGAGTAATGGGGGGCCGTGCTACACAGCTAAAACCCTGACATCCAGCGGTGGGCCGCCTAAAGGGCCAAAGACGCCGCCAGGAGCCAAGATGCCTTGGCCGTCGTCTAAGGTGCCACAGGCCTGAAGAGGCCTCCCGTTCGGACCGATTAGTTATTTCTCCTTCAGTTCTGTCTCCTCGCATACGGGGTTGTTTAAACTTGCGCAAAACTTCTCAGCTATACGCTTAGAACGTGTTATGTAGCCATCGAATGCATTATCAAGCAACCGAAGTATTTGTGGCAAGTAAAAAGCGATTATACCCCACGTTTCACGAGTGCTGTCTGTAGTCTGTGGTTAGAGATACACACCCCCAAAATTGACGCCAAAATGCATGGGCGTTCGTCATATCGGGCGTTTGCACACCGAATAACGTTTGTCGGCAGGGCTACTCTTACATTGGCTCCAGCTGCTAAGCTCGGTTCCTGACGGCGGCAGTCTTAAGTCTTTGAAGCGGGAACAAAATGCTAGAACACCAGCATCACGGTGCCGTGTTTCGCAGTTCAGCGTCGGCCGTTAATAGACAACTTTGATTTTGACTGCCGCCGCATTCGAGGAGAACTAAAGCAAACATCGCAACCCACCTTTTCTTGCCAGTATCAGTGAAACTGCTGTCATACCTCCCCCATGTTTTTTTTTTTTTTAAAGCGCAAGCTTTCTCGCGCCACTTCCCCAAGAAAACTGTCCTTACGTCTGTCCGTATAACGCCTGCTCTCCGCTTAGGTATATTGAGCCATATGGGGTATTTAATGGAGGGCACTTTTAAAAATAAATTTAGTAAATTTCCGCACCCTCCGAAGCAGCCATTTATGTATCAAGATGAGCCCTTGGGAGGCAATGCATATATGTACTATTTTACAATTCCCACTGGAATATATATATATATATATATATATATATATATATATATATATATATATATATATATATATATATATATATTGGAAGCGGATTTTTTCTCGACTTTGATTTCTTTGTTTCTGTATCATACAAGTACCTCAGTCAGCGCCATAAAGCACTTTCCAATAGCCGAATAGCACTGCACTAAAGAGTGCATCTATCTTTTATGTGTGTTCTTACGGAATTCCTCGTCCTATATATACATATATATTCACATTTAACACCTAGCTAGAAAAGAGACCTGTGAAAAGGAGACAGGCCAACAGCCATGCAGAGCCATTCTCGGTAAAAATGCCACGAATCTGCGCTCACATGCCACCATTTACGCAGTCAAAATGTAATTACTCTCGTAATTGAGCTTACCCGCGTGTGAAGAGATGCCACCGCGCACATCGCGCAACTAGACACGGGTGGCCTCAGCCCGGAAAGATGTATTCCGTTTGTGCACCCTGGCCGGTCGGTTTAACGTCTCAATGGCAGACTCGGTATGTTTCGGTCCGTGCTTTGATGGCCAGGGTGAAGGGGCGGGCGTTGAAAATAGCTTGCGGTGTCGCGGTTGTCCTTTCAGCGCGCCTACGTCGGGTCACGAATGCCCCGAGCGCTTTCTGAAAGGAAAGAAAAAAGCTCCTTTGGCAGACACCGGCCTGCACTTTGTGGCGCGCACATGATGAATTGCCTGTTCCCCACGCTTAATTCTTTGCGGTTTTTTTTGTTTTGTATTTTTTACCCAAGAAAATGTGGCTTGTATATTGGGCCGTCACTCGGCGGTCAAGGTCAGAGATGCTCGTCCGACAGAGGCAGAGACAGAGACGAACACACACACACACACACACACACACACACACACACACACACGCACACACACACACACGCACACACACACACACACACACACACACACACACACACACACACACACACACACACACACACACACACACACACGCACGCACGCGCGCACGCACGCACACAGAGAGAGAGAGAGAGAGAGAGAGAGAGAGAGAGAGAGAGAGAGAGAGAGAGAGAGAGAGAGAGAGAGAGAGAGAGAGAGAGAGAGAGAGAGAGAGGGGGGGGGGGGGGGGAGAGAGATAGAGAGACCAGCGACTCCTTTTCAGAATATATGCATTTGCGATCCGGTACACGTCTCCCTCAGCCCCTTGTATATGACAGAAACGGAAGAGCGCATCTCTGGCCGTTTTGAAGTTGTCAGAGACTTATTCGCGACGTCAGAGAACCAAATAATGAGTGGTTTCTCTTCATTATAAAACGATGTCTGAATTTAAACTCTGCAGTCACTGCTGCTTGTCAGTCAAAAAAACAAAACTTAGGCATAAGTTTCTCTTCTCGAAACTCTAAAGTACCAATATAGGCGAACTTGCTTTTACACTATAGTGTTCCCTTTAATAGGAAGCTCGTGCTATGGAACGCCGCGCATTCTTTCTCGTGGGAGCCATCCCTCAGCTTCCGACACCACCGCCAACGCCACTTTTTCGCTAAATGAGCCATTTAATGCTTTCTCGTTACGCCCAACGTCTAGGAGGAGAGGGAAGGAGTCCAAAAATTGGGATATGCTAGATTTTGTATGAGGCGTACGAAAGTGTCAATTCCGTATATTGAAAAGAATGTTTTGCAGCTTCGCCGTACTGAGCTATTTGACCACGTGGTGTACGTAGACGGTGCTTCACGTCTTACCGCAAGTATAGGCGGCAGAGGACAAGACTGTTAAGGAGTGACCCGCACCCGCTAATATGTCGACTTTATAATTTCACTAATGCCTGCATGACTGGGGATCTGTTGAATACAAACCTTGTGGACAAATGCGATGAACGTTTACAGGTTCGGCCTTTCTGCGTGCGAGCGACCTGTCTGGTTCATGAAAGCGGAACTGAAGTCGTGCTGCAGAGTTGCTTTGGGGACCGAACAAAGCATCCAAATGTAAATGTTGTTACCGTCTGAAATGAAGTTAACCTCTTTTATTTGGGCAAAAAGTTTAGTTGATGTCGATGGTACCAGGGGCGGAAACTCAGTGCTTTCCATTTCATGTCCATTTCAAAGCACCCGTTTCGAGCGAGACCTGACTTGCCTAAAAGCAAATGACCTGGTGGGACGCAACGTAAGAAAGGTGAGGCGTAGGTATCTGTGCATGTGATTAAAAATGGACATAAAATAGACACACACACACACACACACACACACACACATATATATATATATATATGAAACTTTATTTCTGTTCTATAAACACAGATACAGAAAAAGGAACCGCGGAAAAAAGCTGTCATAGACAGCTTGACGAGGCCGCAGCCCCCTTTTTGCTCAGACAGCAGCATCGCGACAAAAGAAAACACACAGTTATAAAGGCAACCGAAAAAAGTAACAATAAAAGCTAACAATAAGACTTTTTTTTTCACGTAATACCCGTTATTTTTAACAGGTATAAAAAGAACGGTTAAACAAGAAAGCAAACGAGAGACATAGAAAGGTTAACACATTTTAGTACACATGACACGTAATTGACGCTTAGAACATTTATAGATATCAAAATCGGCGCACTCAAATTCATTTAAAATAGAAGGCAGGGTATACTGTATGCGCTCTTTCCCAGTGTTTAAACGGGCTGTAGGGACCGCCCAATCCTCCTTATTCCTGAAAAAGTAACTGATTTCTTTCTGTTGCAACCGGGCCAAATTACGCATGTAGTTTGAAGATTTTGATAACCCCACTTTTAAGAAAGAGGTCTCTGGTTGGCTCCATATAACCTTTGTTATAAACGTGACGAAGAAATTTTTTTGTAGTAAATAAACTTTATGTAAAGAGGAATACTTTGCGGTAACCCAAACAAGTTGATAATAATTTAAATTATAATAACACAGAGCATTGTACAGAAGCAATTTCACAGATTTGGGGAGAATGTACCTTAAATGACCAATAACACCAGTGATTTGAGCCAACTTATTTATAACATGATCAACATGATTATCCCACGACATGTTTGCGGAAAACATGACACCTAGGCATTTGAAGCTATTCACAAACTGTAAATTTCGCGAATTTAGTTTCATGGTAGAATGAGAAGGAACCGGTTTGTTTTTAAGGCGAAATATAACTGCTTTTGTTTTAGTTTCATTTATTCGCATGTAGTTTGCATTAGACCATTTGTGCAGCGCCTCCATCGTGAGATTGCATGTAAAGATAAGTTCATCAATATTATCGCCAGAAAAAAACATACCACTGTCGTCTGCATAAATAACAAATGTTGCTGTGTCACTAATATTTACAATGTCATTCAAATAAAGATTAAACAGCAGAGGCCCCAGTATACTGCCCTGTAGGACACCAGAGAGCGTCATTTATGTGGACAACCTGTGTTCTATTAGACAGATATGACGTTATCAACAAACCAGCAGTGCCCCTAATACCGTAACACGCTAGTGTCTTGATCAGTAGTTCATGGTTCACTAAATCAAAGGCTTTGGAAAAATCTACAAAAATTCCTATGACCAGGGCCTTATTTTCAAATTGTGTAAGGATATATTCTTTTTGATGCAGTAGCGCCAGTTCTATTGATTTGTTTTTGCAGAAACCAAATTGATTTTCCGTAAGGATGTTATGTTGATCAGTGGATTTAGACAATCTACAGTGAAATATTTTTTCAAACGTTTTAGAAAAAAACAGGAAGAATAGACACAGGTCTGTAATTTCCAAGATCATTGCGATCCCCACTTTTGTAAAGAACAGTTACTTTTGCTGTCTGCATTTGTTCTGGAAATATAGCTGTAGTTATACAAATATTAAATATATGTGCGAGAACTGCCGCAATTACATCCACGACATATTTAACGGGCTTCACTTGGATGTCGTTAATGTTACGGCACCGGCTGTTGTTCAAATTTGAAACTACTGACATGACTTCTTCTACACTAACTGGTTCAAGAAATGTTGTTTTATCATTGCGCACGTTTATATAGTTGCATACATCCTGCGATGAACCGCTAGCCGCTAAAAGCCGTGAAATGTTTGTTGAAAGCATTAGCTAGTTCAATTCTATAGAGTTCTATCCCGTTAATGTTTAGGCTGCAAAGTTGATTTTGGGGCTTCTCAGGCTTCAATAGAGAGTTTAAGCGTGCCCATACTAAGTCATTCCCGACATTCTTGGCTTTAAGAAATGCCGAGTAATATTCTTTCCGAGCTAACCTCAGTTGTTGTGTTAGCTTATTTCTTAACTGCTTAAAGGACTTAAAATCATCACTTGAACGTGTATTTAGAAATGTTCTATGCAATTTGTACTTAAGTTTAATTTGTTGCCTCACATTTGGCGTAATCCATGGTTTTTGGATTCGGCGAGATATTTTACGGGTTTTTAAAGGGAAGTGAGTTTTGTATATTTCCGTAAGTATACGAAGAAAAACATTATAGGCCTCGTTACCATTATTAATTGTAATGATACTGGCCCAATCTTGCTGAATTACAGTCATTCGAAAAGCCTCAAGGGCACCGTCTGTTATGCATTGGTAAGTAAAAGCTTGTTATATATAAATATATATATATATATATATATATATATATATATATATATATATATATATATATATATATATATATATATATATATATATATATATATATAAAGGAAGGAAAATGAGGGGCTCGTTGAGGAAATACAGAAAGATAGGGCAGCAGTCTACAACGCCAAAGGAGGCATAGGGGTGTGGTTAGGGTCTTTTCTTTTTCACTACGGTTAATGAAGTAAACATTTTTTTAATATACAGAAGAAAGAAAGAAAGAAAGAAAGAAAAACACGCGCCCAGAGTGGGGACCGAACCCACGCATTCGACATGTAATCGAAAGGCGTGGGTTCGGTCCCCACTCTGGGCGCGTGTTTTTCTTTCTTTCTTTCTTTCTTTCTTTCTTCTGTATATTAAAAAAATGTTTACTTCATTAACCGTAGTGAAAAAGAAAAGACCCTAACCACACCCCTATGCCTCCTTTGGCGTTGTAGACTGCTGCCCTATCTTTCTGTATATATATATATATATATATATATATATATATATATATATATATATATATATATATATATATATATATATATATATATGTATATATATATATATATATATATATATATATATATATATATATATATATATATATATATATATATACGAAGGTTTTTGTGAGATTACCAATCTCCGAAAATGACAATATAAAATCCTGGTTAAGGTTGTCATGCATGATAATGAGGCTGAGGTATCAAACCTTTCGGCCCTGGCGTCCTATATAAAAGACTACTAGCAATTTGAGAACAAAACCAAGAGGGCTAGTTTTCAGGGAAATCGTTCTTCAAGGATCCCTCTATCGATAGATATCACCATTGTTCGTTTTTTTCTAAAACAGAACGCTATTAAGAGGAAGGCATTGCAATGAAGGCCAAACTGACGTCAGGCTGGCACCGCAGGACCGAAGTCCTAGTTTGATGACATGGCTGTAAATCCAAAAATATTTGAACTACCAGCCCTACTTTTGTAGTGGGCTCACTGCTTTCCAAATTTTAGGAAAACAAGTAAAAAAATTATGCCGTAAATTAATTGCCAGATTTAATTAGATGTAAAAGCCGGGTAACGCGGGCCAGTTGCTACGTAATGCTCAGAGACAAACAGCCATAAGACAGGACTAGTGCTGCGTGCGTCTAGTCTTCCCTTTGTCCTGTCTTTAGCGCTGTTTTTCTCTTTGAGCTGATTGGATATCATGCTTTTAAGTCACTAATTCAAGTTACAAGCTCAAGTGTGCCGAATCTGTGAAGTAACTTGAAACCGCGAGTGAGTCCTCAGCTGAAAGCCGCGAATATGCTCAGTTCATAAAACCTGAGTGAGAAGCTCTTTTGCTTCAACTATATATATGTACTGCTGAGAGTTTAACGAGGCAAACCGAATTCCACGTTCTAAGGCTCCGTCTGATTGCATTGCATATTCTGAACTCATTTGAAATTTTAGAAGTAAGCAAGAGCTTCCTTCACGAGAGAGACATGCATTTTTTAGCAATATTGCAGTTTTGCATACATGCAAAAGATTGTTTTGCACACGTGCAGTTCTATAGCAACACGCATGCTGCATGACGGTGTTAAGCCAGCGGTCTTTATGAACGGTTAACGGTGGGATGTTTGACGTCACTTCATAGCCTTCGCGTGTAAATGTGAGAGTTAGTACCGCCGCTGTGTGTAGGTGCACTGCGGTTAAAGCGCATTGCACCGAAGCCACTCGGGTGTTCGAAGAGGCCGCGAATGTAGTGCAGGAGCGCTCCAAGCGTGCATGCACGGCACGGATATACCTTCCTTTGAAAGCGAAACATGATAGAATATGTACTTATCACTAAGCAGAGCACCACGCAATGGTTTCCACCCTGGTGACAGAACGCATTTCATTGGACCGCTGTTTATGTCTATCACAGAGCACGGGGTAGATTTATTTGATATCTAATTACGCATACACAAGCAAGACATTTAACCCCAGCGTATTTTCTCAAAGTCAATGAATCGTACACTTAATTCGTCGAATCGCATTCCGCACATAAAAGCGGACAAATTTCGTCATCAAGCCAACCACGCAACGCCACCATCTTCAAACACAAATAGGTCATTTTCACGATTCGACCGACTGTTCGTGCTACACTGACGCACGCGAAATCACGGCGAATAAAAGATTGGCCAACAAAAATGATTCTGGCTGGCACAAAAAATTCGGCCAGTTTCTTGAAAATCGTTCGTTTTTTGCGTTATAGTCACCAAGAGATGCGACGTGTCGGCAGCCTGCACCGACGTGGTTAAGAGGCGTGTGAGGATGTAGTTCACAGCTGGCTTAAGGTGTCCAGGAAAAATACGTTGGTAACGTCACTTCGGTTCTGCGCTGCCGACCTCTGAGGGGGAGAGAGTTAAAACCAGCGAGTGGCGTTGGGAACATCGTGGTAGACGTATGCAGCCGCAGCGCTGCACGTGATGCTGATGTCCGTGGCGCGGTGCAATTGGCGAGCCTCGATGTCGTAGCGCTCCACAAGCGACACCGTTGTGGTGCCGTCGAATCCCCCCGCAGCGTAGATGCTCCCTTCGAGCAGCGCGGCCACGAAGTTGCTGCTCGGGAAGGCCATAGCGGGCAGCTCCGACCACCGGCCCTTGCGCACGTCCAGTCTCTCGGCCGAGCCGAGCCGCTGGGCGCCGTCGAAGCCGCCCATCACGTACACGTCGTCGCCGTGCACGACTGCCGTCAGACCACTGCGGGGCCTCGACATGCCCTGCACTCGGGTCCAGTCATCGGCCGTCGGATCGTAGTACTCGACAGTGTCCAGCACGTCGATGCCCGTAAAGCCGCCCATGACGTAGATGCGGCCGGCGACCGCTACGGCGCTGGCATCGCTGCGGATGTCGTGCATGGATGCCACGAGCTCCCACTGGTTGCGCGAGGCGTCGTATGTTTCGCAGGATGACGTGCGGCCCTCACCGTCGAATCCGTCCAGGGCGTAGATGTGTCCTCGGAGCAGGGCAACGCTGACGTAGCAGCGAGCCATGTACATGTTGGACTTGGTGCTCCACTTCATATTGGGCCCGTCGAGACAAACGACTGAATGATAGCAGATTCTGCCATCAAAGCCTCCTATGAAGTAGACGAGGCCGTCCATCATGGCCACTCCATGGTAGGCCCTCGGCGGCGTGCACTGATTGGGGTGCAGCACCCAGTGACGCGAACGGCAGTTGTAAGTGAGCAGGTTGTTGGTAGCGCCGCCAGTCCAGCCGCCGAACATGAAGATGATGTCTCTAGGGATACGGGGTTGGAGCCAGCGGCGATCGGCAAGGTAAGGCCAGGATCTCCAGTTTGCGCTGTCCGTCGCCACCATGTCCAGTGTCCATCTGATGACACTGAGGACTTCGAGGGCCTCCTTGTCTTGGCGTGCCAACGGTTCGGACTCAACTCTCTGCATGTCCGCGTTGCTGCCGAAGAGGAACCTCACAAGAGTCAAAAGTAGAGACAAGAAACCCCGCCTGACCTCGGGGTACCCGGCTATCCACTTGAGAATAGCGCCGAAGGAACCTTCGACTTCGCTTGTGACATGGAGTTCGTCGTCGCGGAGCACATTACACAGCTCCTCGAACGCCAGCAACCGGAACTGCGGGCTCGTGGTCCATAGCGTCTCGAAGTTTCGCACCAAAAAGCGGAAGACCTCGTTGTCGAGTGGCCAGTACCCTCTGTTCATGGCCAGCTGGTAGGTGCCGACGCAGTTTCCCGGTGCCAGGCTCTCCCCGAGTACCTTGAGGCAATGCTCCCGTAGCGCTGAGATGCTAAGCACTTCTGCGACGTCCAGGACCTCGAAAACGTGTGCGCCGACGAGCTCCTGGGGCGGGACGTGGTATGCGAGGTCGATGGCGAGTTCCAGCATTTCCGCGCTCCGGTCACTCACGAGAACCTCGCTGAAGGGGGGCCACTTGACGTCATTTACCTGCTCTTTCTGCTCGGCGGTAACGGCAACATCCTGTGTCTCCCACATTTCGGCGAAAAGCGCGCCGCAGCCCGCGTACCTGGCGGCGAGAATGAAGCGGTGGGCCAGACGCTCACCGCCATCGGAGGTCCTGAACTTGGCGTCGCCGTAGCGGCCTGCTTGCCTCAGGGCCCTCAGCATGGGCATGGAGCGATTCACGGCGCCTTGCGAGAATTCAGGCTGGCGACCGTTGTCGCTGAAGAGCTGCTGGGCGGAGGCGGTCGCGGTGGCGTCGTCGTTGCAGGGGATCGTTTCCTCGACGCCATCCCCGGAGGCCTCCATGGCGGCGTTCGAGAAAATCGAAGGCAGAAGCGCGAGCTGGGCGAGCGGCGCCGGGCAGGATGACAGCTAGCGGTGCCGCTTCAACGGCTCTGTTAGGCCCAACTGACCGATTCGAATCCGCAGCTTCCGCGCGCCACGGTGGTGGTGGTGGTGCCAAAAGAGATGGCTCATGCCCACTCAGGGGGATTGGCCAGGAAAGGGGCGCTCACAGAGAGAAATTACAAAGTAATTAAAGAAACACATTTAAGGAATTAAATAAAATATTAGGGAAATATATACAGAAAAAAAACTGCTCAAACATGAGACGTAGCATCAGGAAGTGTTGAACGGTTTGCGCTCACCATGCGTGCTCGTCGTTTTCGTCCAGTTGCCCCTGATTATGCTTACGCGGCGATGCCGCCCGCTCCCAAAACCGTAGGGCGCAGTTGCTTTTTTCAATGTGGGCGGTTCGTTTGGCGGTGACATTGAAAGCTACGAGAGGCATGAGGTTACTGGGTCATAAGTACGCTCAAAAAGAAATAGCAGGTTTACGACAGGAATGCTCTAGAGTTCACAGCCGTTCGGAATCATTTCCGGGGCCTTTGGGAATATTGACTGTATTGGGCGAAAAGAAGGAAGTGGTGTCGGAAAATAGTTTAACCGTCCCCTGTTGATTGGCCGATCCCCTGATTGGGTATGTGCCGTATATAAAGGCGCAACAACAACAACAACAAACGCGTTTTAGGTCTTCACGTATTTCAACAATCGGTTTAACCCTGGCCAATCCCCCTTGTGGGTACGTTCAAAAACTTTGAGGGCATCATCATCATCATTATTTTAGTTTTTTATGGCCTCACATGAGGGTGTAGGACGACTTCTCTGAATATGAACTATTTTGGGGGGGGCTATGTTCTCATTGACTTAGAAATGCGAATACACGTACGTCATGGTTTCATAGCCAATCCACCAATGTCGACCGCTTGCGTATACTGGTGGCATTGCTATTAATTAATGCCTCGCCCAAAAGGAGCTGAGATGCATGCAGAATGTTCCACGTGCCTGAGTTTAGCAAAAACCTGTCTGAAACTCAGAATCAAACTTAAAACGGTTGTGTGTAAGTGCGTTGTCTGAGTTGGCCCTCAGCCCAAGGTCAGCCTCTGTTCGGGCACTGCCGCAGCGGCACGGATAATTACTCTGCAACAAGCAGCTGCAGTGTGTTTGATGTCGACGTTTTAGGCTTAGGCGGTTCTTTGGGCTAGTAGATAATAAATGTTCGTCGAAGGTTTGCCGTTGTGCAATCCGCGGCGGCCGTGTCGGCGTTCGCGCCATCCCCGTCGTCAAGACAAGCAGCCCCTTTAGGGGCGAAGCACCTTAAAGGGACACTGAAGTGAATTTGTCAAGCCCCCGGTTTTGCTTGCACTGCGTGGACTGGCTCAAATTACCACACTTTTCATCATTTATCCGGTTGATAAGTCGGTAATTATTTTATAATGCGGAAAAGAAGAAAAACTACCATGCGCGGTCTGTAGCGGCCGCGCCAACTAAAGGTTGTGACGACAGGAGGAGATGCTCCTTGATTGGACGATGTCCAAGGTTAGCATTCAAACAAGTTTCGGTTTCGGTTCTTGATTGATTGATTGATTGATTGATTGATTGATTGATTGATTGATTGATTGATTGATTGATTGCAGGGTTTAACGCGCCGATGCAACGAAGGCGATGAGGCGCGCTGTGGTGGAGGGCTCCGGATTGATTTCGACCACCTGGGGATCTTTAACGTGCGCCGAAATCTCGTACACACGGGCGTTTTTGCTTTTCGCCTCCATCAGAAAAGCCCCCGCCGCGGCCGGGAAACGAACCCGCGTCCTCGTGCTCAGCAGCACAACGCCTATAGCCACTGAGCCACCGCGGCGGGTTGGGTTTCGGTTCTGTAAAACAGCATGCTTGACATCCGACGGCATCGTTGGATGGGCATTCTCGATATCTCAGTAATCGTCGTACCGCGCTTCTGCCATGTTGTCGGTGGTAAAATGCCTAAGATAAGCCTCTCAGGACGGCTTGGAATCGTAGCAATCACTACTAGCCGAGGCCTACGCAGTGGATGAACGCCCTCCGCGTCCCCGCAGACGCTCAAATGCCATGCGCTTTTCCCGCATATTCGGAGCTTGCCTCACTCATACCTGTATCGTAAAAAGCGTGTTCGCACCAGGCCAAGGGTCTGCTGATTCTGGCCTGTGCCCACTGCCCGCAAGTAGTCGGTGCTTGTTGCAACAGCACGCGAAAAGCATGTACCCTCGGGGATTCTAACTTGCGACTTGCAAAACAACAATCCCAGCGCTTCAGACCACTCGGCCACGAGCCAGCGCTGACCATGTTGGATATATAAGGTATATAATGTACAATCAGTTTACACTTTTATTTAGTTTTAGTGTTTGAAGTAACTTAGGTGACTATTTCCTGCTCCCTAGTTTTGCGCTGTACGGTGAAAGTTTCAGTTGATTATATTTCCTTAGTACCTATATTGACTTCGCTGACTCTTCTCCCGCCTTCAAGTGGCCTTAGGTTTTCTTAGTAGCGTACCAGTCAGCGAAAAGTCGCATGTTCGCTTGTGCAGCGCTTGTGTGGAGCGATCCGGACTCGGAGCTTGACACAGTGCACAAACTAACAAAGTAAAGAAAGGCACATTCTTCCATTCACAAACGTGTTGTGGCTTAGTTTCAAATGAGCGGGCGAATTGCGACGACCCGTCGGCGGCCGGCGGACTAAACGCTGGGCCGACTGACTCTGTCGGAAGGTCGGCGAGCCGTGCAGTAGCGCAGCAATTGCCAGCTCATCTCCTCCTGACGTCACACGAAAACGCCACAGGAAATGGGCGAGGGTGCAGAAAGGAGGACAGCATTTTCGAATTGATTTTTATACTAAATAAATTCGCGTAAACGCGATCAGAGTGGTCGACACATGGCCTATGGACTCCGGACTACAATTTGCGCTAGTAATCCCGCAATGTTTACAAATCACTTCAGTGTCCCTTTAAGGCCGGGGCTGGGTCCGGCGTCCGTCCGGCGTCCATACTCACGGCACATCACCGTGTAAATCGAAACATCTGAACAAAAGGTTCACAAAAGGTTAACATGAACATAATAAAAGGTTCACAAAAGGTTAGAGAGAGAGGGAGGAGAAAGATAGAGAGAGAGACGCACAGCACCATGTAAATAGAAACATCTCTGAACAAAAGGTTCACACAAGGTTAACAAGAACAAAATAAAAGGTTCACAAAAGGTTAGAGAGAGAGAGAGAGAGAGAGAGAGAGAGAGAGAGAGAGAGAGAGAGAGAGAGAGAGAGAGAGAGAGAGAGAGAGAGAGAGACGCACGGCATTGTGTAATTAGAAACATCTCTGAACAAAAGGTTCACAAAAGGTTAACAAGAACAAAATAAAAGGTTCACAAAAGGTTAGAGATAGAGAGAGACACACAGCACCGTGTAAATAGAAATATCTCTGAACAAAAGGTTCACAAAAGGTTAACAAGAACAAAATAAAAGGTTCACAAAAGGTTAGAGAGACAGAGAGAGACGCACAGCACCGTGTAAATAGAAACATCTCTGAACAAAGAAGAAGAAAAAAGAAAGGAAAGGCCGGGAGGTCAACCAGGTGTAGAGCCCGGTTTGCTACCCTGCACTGGGGGAATGGGGCTCAGGGAATAAAAAGGGGGGGGGGAGAAGAGGAAGAGATAGGAGTGGGAAAGCGCGTGGCAAGCACGCTCCTCTCCGACGAGTATTCGGAGCAGCGACACAGCTCTGAACAAACGGTTCACAAAAGGTTAACAAGAACAAAATAAAAGATTCACAAAAGGTTAGAGAGAGAGAGAGAGATGAACAGCACCGTGTAAATCGAAACATCTGTGACCAAAGGTTCACAAAAGGTTAACAAGAACAAAATAAAAGGTTTACAATAGAGATAGAGAGAGAGTGTGCTCCTGGAGAGCCGTGCTACGCATACGCGAAGAGCATTGGATTGGATTGAATTGGATTGAATTCAATTTGGATTTGGATTAGATTTAATTGAAATGGATTGGATTAAATTGAATTGGATTGAATTGGATTGGAAATTGTTTTAGCAGCAGTAAGCACTCTCGCAGGTGATTTACGGTAAGAGCGATCCCCAGTGCTTCGCACTCGTCATGATTCACTTCGTGGAGATGCGTGAATTTTTCTATTTTAAATTTCCCTTCTCTTCTGTCGTCGTAGTAAGCACGCTGCGTGAAGCCTGGAATAAATCTTCGTTGGTCATCCACCTTCACAGAGCGGAATGGCTCATATTTTTTTTTTTAATCTGTGCCAAACGCTATTAGTTTCTTTTCGGGTATACCTTTATTAGTCGTTATTCCGGATCAGATGTTCGGAAGACAAAACAGTGGTTTTGTTTCAGTTCAGCACCATGATCCAGTTCACTGCCTGTTGGTTCGTAATATACAGGCGCGCACTGAGAAAACCACTGAATAAAATTAAAAAAAAAAAAAGAAACCAGCACGCAAAGGCGCATCTGCCAAACCGCTAAAGAATATGCAAGTCTAAAAGCCCGTGTCGCGCTTGCCTCGCAATAGCGTGCCGACGCTGTCAACTCGTGCTATTTGCTGTCTCACTACGTGGTAATCGTTCGCACGCCCCTATGGCGGCAGCCTCTGCGTCTACAGAAGACGGCCTGTCGGCAGCCCGCCACGCGCACGAGGCTGGATGTATTCACGGCTTCAAGTTTTGCCTTCAAAGAGGGGTAACCAAACAACCCTTGCCCAATCTTTCCCTTGGCCTATAGCCGGCAGCGGTGTGCTTTATGTCAACAGAGGGAGAGCTTCTTCTTTAGATAAGCCTTGTGCATGATGCGAAAAAGAGAGAGATAGGGAGAGCAAGTAGTGTGAGAGAGTGGGGGAAAGAGGGAGGAAGAGAGAGGAATAAAGAACGAAATAACGAAAGAAATAAATAAAAATAGAAACGCTCAGCAACATCTCAACACCTTCTTTATAGTAGTAGTCCCACATCCTAATGAAAAACGAAATCGGTATTTTTTAGCGTTTTATATGATTACAAAATTACAAAATACAACACTGATACCCATTTTGTCTGAAATTTGAAACAAATAATCGAGATCAATGTAGCCTCCACAGTGCTGCACGTAGCTTGTGGAATGAACTAGTAGATTGGATGCGCGCGAGACATGAGCGGAACAGCACGCGTCCCCGCACGTGTCTACGCCCCGAGAACCGATTGGGTTGCCGGACGACCCGCTCCCGCGCGCGTCCAATCTGCTAGTTCATTCTACAAGCTTCGTGCAGCACTGTGGAGGCTACATTGCTGTCAACAGTCCGTTCACTGAGGGCGCCTAACTCACCGTGAAGGATGCATGCGACAAATGGCGCCGGAGCCTGGCGGTTCCACCTGCCGAGAGGGGAGGAGGAAATGTCCTTTCAAGGCCCCCTTCACGGTGAGTTAGACGTGCTCAGTGATCAGACTGTTGACAACTATGTAGCCTCCACAGTGCTGCACTGAGTTTGTGTACCGAACTATAGATATTTTGCCGCGCCGAGTCGGAAACCGGATTGCTCAATCGACGGACATGTGTCTCCCGCGCCAGCGTGCTGCGACCTCAACATTTGGCTGCGACATCAACACCCCCATTTAGGGGATCAACCAGTGAAGATGGCAGCTGCCGTCAGAAGCTCACGGCCGATTAATCGATTCCCTCTGCCCCCATGCTTTCGCCTTCAAAATTTTTTCTCGTTTGATGCCTTGACATGGTAAATAAGATATACAATCTACCAACAGGATATGTGATAAAGCCTAAAATAACACCTTTGGGACGCAAGGTATGCAGCGTCACCTTTGAAGAAGGGGAGCAACCTTACTGCGTCGTTTTCTTCTGTCTCGGTGCCCCTGAAGCTCTTGCGGCACACACGCTGCTCATCGTACCAGCTCACCGCTAACTCCCCTGTTCGGTTCGAGTTGAGCAGCACAACGTTGCTTCTCAAGGATTTGGTTGGTCTTTGGAGAATTCCATGATCGTTTCTGTAAATACTAAATTGCATCGAATACCGTGAAACGATAACCAGATTTTTTCTTCTTCGAAAAAGCGCTTACGTGTTGTCTTATGTATCAACTGACCAGACAGTGCGCGTTCCGCGAGTGGCCAACATTCGGCTAATTCCGCGATGCGGTATCATGCAGGTTTGCCGAGCCAGACTCCGGTCAAGCGCGCAAACCGGTGAAGTTGACGCCCGAGTAAAGTTGGTTGCGGCAGTTCATGGAGGAAGAAAGAGGACTAGAGCACGTTTTTTTTCCCTTTTGGAACCGCCCGCTTTAAAGATATTCTTGAAACAGCCTCTAAGCTGGTGCTTTACCGCGCCCACTTGAAGCGGCGCACAAATTACGCGTGCTAAAGAAATCTATTCAGCATCACGAAAACCCTCTTCGACCACGACAGGTTGTACACGAACTCGGTGGTGACAGTTTCACAAAAGCCTAGTGTAATGTAAATGAGCACATGGAGTGTCATGCCCGCAAATATAAAGAATTACATAAGTAACGTCCGTGTTTTTGCACCGACTGAAAGAATTATAGTCCCGGAACCCAAAGCCTTGCGCAACGTTCGTCTTCACAGGCTGCACTTCTTCCCGGGATTCATGAAGGAATCCTCGGCGCACTGAAAGGCATCGGCGAATTCTTTCATGTGCCGAAGCGGACCGTTGACGCGGTTCCACGCTGGGCTGGGCGCGTCGTCGTCGCCTCGAGGAATCGCCGGATTCACATTCTCGCAGAAATTGAGACCGTAGTAAATGAAGAACAGCTGCCTCTGGTTGAACTGTTGGGCCCTGGCGAAGTAGAAGTTGAGGCCTTCCTTCTGCATCCACTCATTGAACGCCTGGAAGGCCAGTTTCGCCGCCATCAGGTCCAGCATGTCCGACGCCGACGTCTTTTCCCAGTCGACAAATGAGCTCGTCTCGTGCCCGGCCGCCGACGCGCTCGTCTTGGCGTAGCTGTGCTGGAGGCAGCTGCGTAGGTTCTCGAACATGGACACCGGGTCGGACGTACTGGTGTTGTAGTAGAACCCGTACGCCAGCGAATAAACGTAGCCCAAGAGAACCCGGTAGATACGGACGCCAGCGCGTGCTACGTGAAAACCTTGCAGTCCCGAGTCGCCCGACATGGCGGGGTCGAACACTGGTATCGGAATCTCGAGATGCCGGAAGGGAGAGCGCAGCGTCGGCCAAGCTCGAAGAAAGCCCCGCGTCCAACCAACCCTCAGATCTTCGTCGTCCGCTGTCTCAAGGGGACCGCGCATTCGGTTCACCGCACGCCGAAGCCAGAAGAAGAAGAAAGATGAGAGCGATCGGTTAGATTCCTCTCGAGAGAAACCAGCAAAGTAGTTCGTCCGGAATGTCTTGTTGAAGAAACGCTGTGGCATCAATGGTTCCCATTTCACGGCGGCGAGCTTGCGAACAACATGCTGGGCGAATTCCAGCGAAAACTTTTCCTTGAAACCTCGGCTCAAAAAAGCGAAGAGCGTGGAGTTGAGATGCTCCAAAACGAGGTACTGGAGCACCTTCCAGGTGAGCTTGGTCACGGAGCGGTCGTAGGCGAGCAGCATTACCAGCGCGGGCTCGAAACGGTCCAGGAGACGGAGACAGTAGTGGGCAGCAGGCAGGCGCTCTAGCAAGCGCGGGTTGCGACCGTATGCTATGGAGGCGAGATGGTCACGCAGAGTGGCGTTACCAATGAGGGGCGACAGTACCATGCAGACGCGAAAGGCCATATAGTTGAGCAAGTCCGTCTTCCTCAGCGCCTGTGGCATCTTGTCGCTGAAACTGACCAGATAGTCGAAATTTGATGTCTCTACTATCTGATTAAGTGCGACCATCTTCTCGCCGAACGCCTCCTGTGCGAGCAGGGGCCAGTGCAATATTCTAGAAGCCGGCAGATGGTTCAAGTGTTTCACTATGCACTTGCTTATCGGGTCGGCGCAGTCGGACGCTGTCGTGGGCCCCGCGCGCCTCGCTAAGTCCATCTCGACGGCGGCGACGCTGGTGTGCATGGGCTTATCAATATGGTTCATGAGAGCCTTGTGAGCCTTAGACAGGAAGAGGAAGTAAGCGAGCGGGAGGTCCTTAGCTCGGCCTACAAGCAGCCTTGGCTGAGTGATGGACATGGCAGGATGCGTGCCGTCCCGGCGTTCGACGACGGTCAAGTGGAACAGGCTGTCCTCCCCAAGGAGTCTGTGCAGGCTACCCACCTTGGAGGAGACGTCAGCCGCGAGCACGCGATCGGACACAGAGTACGGCCAACGCTGCAGGCCCACTAGGTAAAATAACATGGTGATCAGTTCTTTGAAGAGGCCTACCGGTGGGTTGACGCAAGTGTCGAACAGGAGTTTGGCCGTCGGCAGCTCGCTGTTCTTCCAGCTGAGAACGCCCTCAAGGAACCGAGAGTACGCGTCCAAGAGGTCGTAGTCTACCGACGTCTTGTCCTCCGCTTCGCCGGGCTCGTGTCTCTTCATCCAAGCGGAACAGACGTAGGCGTAGAAGTCGTCGCACGGATCCAATGACGCGTTGACGGCGCCCAAGATTCGATCCGCCTCCTGATCGCACTTTCGAGAGCTGCAAATGTCGCGCTCCGCCAAGGTAGGCTCGGCGGTGCCGCCGCGTAACGCCGGCGGCGAAGAGGGCGCCTTCTCAGACTCCTCGTCGGTGAAGTTGACGATGACGTAGGACGGCGTCGGTCGCTTGGGGACCACCAGGTAACTGAGCACACCCATGGCCACGATGGTGAGTCCGATGAGGAGCACCACGAAGGTGGCGTAGTTACAGAAGCAGAGGTAGTAGCGCCCAGGGGAGATGAGCTCCTCCGTGTCGGGCATGTCCAAATAAGGTGCTGTTCGAACGACGGCGATGATGCTGATACGCGCAACGCGCCTCGAGCATTTTCTTCCTTCTTTACATGCCTTTTCTTCAGCTTGCCATGGCTCAAGGGACATCGCCCCTACGAACTTTTTCCGTTAAAAATGAGATGTATTTGCTACATCACGACATAGTGGAAGTTCTGTTGTTCTTATTTTCCATTCGCAAGCAAAGTCTGGAGGCCCTGGGACCTTTTTTTTATTTTTACAACGAAGCTTTTTACGGCTAAGATCCAGCAGGTAGTCTCCGATGACAGACCGAGCGTATAGGCCATCAATTTCCAGCGTATAAAAATTCATAAAGTAATAAACAATGACTTAGGGCCTCCATATTTTGACAGACCGACTTTTTTTTTTGCCCCTCGCAGAACGTCTTCTCCGCAACTCGCTTGTGTTTACAGGTGAAGCCAATTTTAAAGTGACCAGTGCAAGCTTTGTAATTCTGGCTTTCCCACATCGCATGTTGCACAGTAAAGCATGGCCATCTACGGACGGAGTATGGTTACAGTCCCACTGTAACCACACTTAAACCTGAATGCAACATACCTCTATGTAACGAATTCCTGGATTTAACGAACTTTTTCCATTCCCCATTGCCACTCCCATTGAAGCCCATGTGTTTGCGACCTCTATCTAACGAAACCGTGCTATGGTTAACCTTGATGCAAAAAAGTCGCTAAGCTGATCATTGTTTTTAATCCCTTTTGCCGAATCGGCCGGAGAAAATCACTAATTTAGCGAATACTTGCACTACTGTATGGAGCCTAGAATCGTCAAATTCTAGAAACGTCTAGAATCGTCAAAAACTAAATGTGTCATGATGTTGATAATGAACGTCATCTTGTGGTTAACGTAGCAGCCACTTCTGATTGTGATTGTGTAGCCTGACACCACACCAGGTCGCAAGCTTGTCAAACGTGCACTTACACACAGTGCACTCGGCTAAAATGTCATTCGGGAGCAGCTAAACGGCAAACGCGAATGACACTTCACACGGAACGCACTCTAACCCTTTGTCGCCCAGTGTTGCTTAGGAGCAACAACTCAATATTCTTTTTTCTCTCACACTTTGTCGTTCTTTTTTCTACATTTACCACCATCTATGGACGGACAAAGGATCGAGGACATTCAAAAGATAAAGGAAAAAAGGCAGCACCTACTTCCGTGGGCTAAAGAAATGTTGTCACGCGTGTCAACTCGCATCGAACCCCGTTGGCTTAATGGTTAGTGACACGTAACCGAAATGGTGCAATTTCGTTGTTATTACAAATGATAGCAATACAAACTTTACGTTATGTCTTCATCTGAACCATAAATCATGGTCATCAAGGTAGCATTCTTGTTCAAGTGATATATGGGCAGCCAGCGCCAAGTGTTTCCCAGGGCCCAGTGTGCTCTAGTGTCCGTCTTAATGAACCAAAAATTTTGCTGACTTCATATTTGTGAGGGCGGAAGTCCTTTTAGATATTAGAAAACTTCTCACACACTAAGCAAAATAATAAAGTTTTGGGCATAGAAGGGTTAAGCTGAGTGTGTTCCCGAAACACACTTTACCGGGGCCGGCTCGCCGAGTTAGTAATCTGCGAGCAGAAGTCCGAAAATCAAGAAAAATAACCTAAAACCGTGAGCGGTTAGTTGATAATAAGTAACGTTGAAAGTTAATTATAGATATATTGCTTATTTACTTTTGCAAAAAGAGAAGCGGCGCCGAAAAACAAGAAAATAACCTTTGTCTCAACTAGAGCTCCGCAGCTATAGGGTGCATCGATGCGCGCCCCCGCAGTTAAGGCCCCTAAAATTTTAGGGACCTTATCCTGATGATGATGATGATGATGATGATGATGTGGCTATCCCCTTTGTATCGGGTGGGCACACCTTTGGCACCCTAGCCGTCACTTATCTACAGGACTATAAACTATATCTACAAAAAGGAGATTTCCAGAGGGGAGGATAGGCATGGCCTAGGGCAGGTACTGCCTGCACGAATCACGGGGTCCCTATGAGTCAGTGGCACCGCATGCAGCACCTTTGTCTCTGGGCCCTAGTTGCCGGGTCCGCCACCACCACTGGTGCAGTCTTTCCTTCGACGTCGTCACCAACGTAGATCTGGTGTCACTGTCGCAGGTCTCGAGTCCCAACGCTTGCGGTAGAGTGGTGCCCTCTGGGTGGGTTGGCGACAACACAGCGCAATGAGTGATCACGTGCTCTGCACTCTCCTGTGCTTCCCCGCAGGCTCGGCAGGTGGCACTTTGCACTGCTGTCGATGGGTCGAAGCGCTGACGGTAGAGGAGGGTGCGGAGTGCTCCCGCGCGGGCCTCGAAGAGCAGTGCACTCCCAGTGTCGTTGTCGTAAAACAGCTCCGCTGCTGGGGTGGACTTGTAGGAGCGATACAGCTCCAGGGTGGACTTAGATAGCATGGCCGAGCACCACTGGCCTGTTTCTGCCTCGCGTACACGCTTCCGCGCCACGTGGCTCAGCTTCTGGGCACCTGTCTGTAGCGGCTCTGCAAGAAAGCCGAACTTGCGACTGAGCGTGTGCACTCGGGAGGTCCACACAGTCTGGGTGCCCTTGAAGCCCATGTAGCGGAAGATGCGTCGCGCCCATCGCTGATCGTCCATGCGCCGAAGTCGAGCTTCGAAGGCCAGCTTGCTGCTTGCTTCTCGGGCATCGAAAGATGACCATCCCAGGTCACCCTGGATGGCCTCAACGGCCACGCGACCATGGCAACCGAGCGCCACGCGTCCCACCTCGCGCTGGCCACGCTCCAGCCACGCTCGGGTGCTGGATGAGACGCACACCACTGCGTTGGCAAAGGTCAGTGCTGGGACATGGACCGCTTTCCACAGCTCACGAACGAGGATGTATCTGTTGCACCCCCACAATGACCTCCGGCGGAGCACAGCACTGGCTCTTCGGCAGGCCTGCCTGAGGTGTTCTTCGTGAGCCCCCAGTAGATCCGATGAAGAGGAGAGTATCACCCCAAGGTAACGGTACTCGGTCGCCCAGGGGATGGTGTCGTCGTTTGGCAGGAGCACGGTGTTCACTCCTGGACTTCCGGAGAACTGGAGCACCGCGGATTTCTTGGGGTTGAAGGAGAGGCCAAGCAGGGAGAGATGCGTGGCACTCAGGGTGATGAGCCGCTGGATGTCAGGGATGGTTTCTGCCAGGAGCACCAGATCATCCGCGAAGGCCAGTCCAGGCAGCACCCAAGTATGTTGTAGTCCCTCGTACAGGAACTGGAACGGGAAACCTAGTCCTGAGTCGATCAGACTTTGCTCTAGCCCCGATACATACAACATGTAGAGCAGGGGGGAGAGCGGACAGCCCTGTTTCAGACCCCGACGTACCGGTACCCGCTGCGATTGGGAGTCGCCTAGGCAGGCCACAACGGTCCCGCAGCGACGTGCCAGCGCCACCTGGTGAGGTTTTGATCCATGGCACCTGTTCTCTGCAGTGTTCTCGTAGGTGGTTTCTTGTGGCCTTGTGATTGTGTTCCCGCTTTAGCCTTCTCTGTTACATTCCACGTTTTCAGATAATTCCCCCCCAACGATAATGCTGCTGTTATTCGCTGCGCAGTGAATAACAGTGAAGATACCTGCGCCAGTGTTCAGTCGCCATTCCGAGCTCCGTTTTTTGTGGGCTTGTGCCAGGCACCGATTACAATTTTGAACGATGCAAACACAACGAAATGTTTACATTATTTCTCACGTGATAAAGAGGAGGGTTCCAAGTAATTTTGCGTAATATTTACGCCAGCTATCGTCACTGACATCACGACAAAGGGCACTTTATTTCGTCGTTTAGCAGCGCGCACCCAAACTCTCACTCAGGAAGCCCGAGTGCACTCAGCGTAAGTGCACTTAAATAGGCACGTTTGACAGGGGTATAGTAACTACACTTGACTTTTTTTTCGCCCGCACCGCGAACTAGCGTACGCTTCCCCGTGTGACCGCGGTGTCGGTGGGGCTAGGCCTGCTTGTCGGCGTGAAGTAGTAGCGCATCTCCATTGCTATCTGTGGTATCGGTTCATCGGTGATGAGTTCTGCTGTGAGAAAACGGAAAGTTTTGCCTTTTCAAGACAAACACACAATATTAAATGCCGTGTCCACCGGCGAGAAAGAAGAATGTCGCAGCCCGGTACAGTATCGCAGCTGGCACAGCTCTCGACAATTTTGAGCGCGGAAAAGAGCATCAAGTTCGTGAAATGGCACCCTTCCAGCATACGGCAAAAGTGATACTCATGTTACGTTTGTAAATACGAGGGGTAAGTCTTCTTTGGAGCGCCGCTTACTTAGCTGCCTAAGTTAGTGCGAAAGAAGCTGGCGCGAATCACGCAGTTTTTCACTGTGAAGGAGGAGGAACAACTTTATTAAAATAAACCGTCCAAGGGCGAACAGGGTGAGTTCACCTTCATTGATGTCTAGCATTTTGATTTAGTTTCTGCTTCATTCACGTGAACCTTAACTCGAAATCCACCATGTAACGAAAACCTGTATGTAATGAAGAATTGCGAGCTTTTATCGGCTTCATTCCACCCACATTTAACTGCACCCTGACTGCGAAACGCCCCGCGCTCTTCAGCGGCCACCTGTGAGACGCACTGGAGATTTTCTCTACCCACCAATCGTGTGTGTCCTTTGTTTGTGACGTAGAGAACGCGCCACTGTCCTTGTAGTTCAAAATACAAACCCCCGAATACAGTTAAACCCCAACATAGCAAATTTCACCATACCGCCAGCATCGCTGGACTATAGTCCAGTCCAGCCAGGGCCGTAGCCAGAACTTTTTTCCTGGGGGAGTTATAGATTTTGGGAAAAGGGTAGTTTTGCTGAAAGCAACAATAAGCATTGCTTATGTGCTGCCTAGAAAAGATTTCGAGAGGGGTTCGAACCCCCAAACCCCCCCTCTGGGTATGGCCCTGAATCGAGCGATGCCGGCGGTGATCCTCACCGTGTGGAATTGTGCTCTGATGTTTTTACGAAATTTTCCGAACGCTTGAATTGTTGGTGTACGGTCAGTCTGTCACCGCAGACGATCTGCTAGACATTCGTATACAGCTTCGCTCTAAAAAAAGCACTGCCTAAAGCCAACTTTAAAGAAAAGAACAATGCCCTAGGAAATGTCCGCTGGTGCATATGCTGTTGTGACCCAGACGTTTTCTATCCGTAACTTACAGGAATCTGCAGTGTCAAGGAGACTTCAAGAACGCACACGGTCTCGAATGGTTTCCCGTAGAGCCACTAAATAAGCCTTTATTTAGTGACGTTGTTTTCCTAGCTGTGGGGCGCCAGGATGGGCTGGAGACGTAAAAGCGTAACCTGCAGGAGTGACTTCACGAGTGGTAGCATCACCTGAAGTACTGTAAAGGGGATCAACGTCATGAATGTCCCACTCACTACAGCGCAGTGATAAAATTATTAATAAGTGATGTGGGTGGATTAGCTCCCAGTCGTACGTCAAACAGCGATGGAGAAATTTCCAAACAGTACTAAATGCCGTGCATCATCGCCGTCACTCCACGTGCAGGTGTATCAATAATAAAGGACTGTTGACACATTACAGGAACTACTTCAAATTATTTCCAAATACGCTCTTGATTTTACATTTCGTTTCCGAGCTGGCAGGCACGTAGCCAGGATTTGTTTTCAAGCCCTTCCCCCCCTCCCCCCGACAGAGAAAAAGCGAGGTAGTTTGCAGGCGCCCCTAAAGGCTATGAAGACAAAATACTTGTTTGGTTCATTAAACAGACTGCATTTTCCCGATAACAATGATAGCAACCTTATCGCAAACTTCAAAAGAATAATCGAGATATGAAGCAGCGGCCACTCCCCACTTTCCGGCGATTTCTCATGACATCACAGGATCTTTTTACGATTGGCGTACAACGACCTAAGACAGCCAATCAACATGGCTGCGCGATTGTAGAGAGCATCTAGTTTCATTGATGCTATTATTTCAATTGTTACGTGCAGTTAACCCACTCATAACTACGTTTTAGTGCTGGCCTGTACTAAATCACTGCTGCCCATATTACGTCACTGCAGCGCAAAATTTGAAAATTTTTGATATTTGTTGCATTGCTCCGGTTGAAAAACGGCTCCTGGGGTTGGAATGTAGCTGAGTGAGTTGCCAAAGGCTACAAATTCAACAAGGTTGTATTTTGTCTTCAAATGAGCCTAATTTAGTGCCCTATGAAGTTGTAAACTGGGAAAAAATCCGCAGATCCTGCGGTGGAATTCTGCGCCCGGGATACGGTACGTATATGCACGCACGGGCACCTTGTGCAGGCATTGCATTAAATGAGCATAGTTTCATGTTATTACTTGCTTTATTTCAACGTGTGGGGTATGATGAATGTGACATCCACAATAAAATGGCGTAGGCCGTAAGAATTAGATTTTTATTTAGTTGCTGTTGTCCAAAACGCAGAAGAAAATTTTTTGCCGATAAGCATTCTACGCCCGATCGCGTGGTGTGAAATGGGGTAACAAAGGTCACGATAACGGGCACACCATGCGACCGCTACCTCACTTGGAGTAGCGTGCCTGTAGATGAAGCAAACTACTAAAACTGCAGCGAGAACAAATATATTTTTAACTTTTCGTGTACTCTAACTGTTCACGTAATTCACGGACAGCGGTAACTCTTCATGTACTTAAACGCTGTCCCGATGCGCTTTGAGTAACCCTCGTCAACTTTGTGCATCATAGAATATTTAGGCGTTTATATGAGTAGAATTTACTTTTTCCCTCTTTCTAAGTTACGTACCCGCTTCATAACGGGCGCTCCTTTCAACAACCAATTCAAAAGCAAATATTAGAAATAAAACGAGATATAATTTTTTTGGCTCGCAGACATAAAGCTACTGTGACATCGTGTAAATATTAGGAAGCGATTCTTTAAATATTAAAAGACAAAGTGATCACGCAAGGATATATCAGGGGTCAGAGGAAGAAAATGACTTACAACTGCGGCCGCTTTTGTGTGTTGCATGGCACTTCGAGTGTGAGCTTCCCAAAGCAAGGGCGCTTCGGCCCTTGCACCGTTCTGTCACGTCGGCGTTTTTGTGACTCAGGCCCCTGAATCAGGCCCTTTGTGATTCAGGCCCCTGGGCAGCCGCCGCCTAGGCAAACAGTGGCTGTGGACTCAATGGAGGGGTTTTTGTTGTGACCGAGGTTGAAGATGGCCATCGGGTGTTTGTTAGTGTCGGTCGCGAGCGCCGTATGCCATGACACGGCTGGTGACCGTCAAGTCTTCACGTGTAGGATAAAGTCTGGAACTCGCTCGGCAAGCCGCAGCGTGCCCTTTTCGTCAACTCCCTGTTCCCAAGTTTCGTAGGTTATCGAAAAATACCGCCGAACGAATCTGCCTAATCGCGGAGGAGAAAATGACTGTCTGCAACACCGCACACGCAGCGCGCGCAAGCTGAGCCCATTCAATTACCCCACGCCAACACCCTCCCGGGCTCCACAGAAACGTGAAAAAGAATGAAGGGGTGACGCGCAGAAGAGGGGCATACTTTGCTATGCGCCTCATCCACAAAGGCCCTCTGCCCAACCACGACATTCATCCAGCTAAAGCACACGTTTCGCCCAATAGACCCACCGCTTTCTTCAGTTAACTGTCTGCCACCGCCGCTTGCACGTGGTTCTGTTTACACATACAAAGATAGTCTTTTCCCTTTCGGCCCTTTATCATACCAGTCTTCACCCATCAATGGCGGGTGGTCTCTCTTTTTTTCCGCCGCGAGTCATGCAGTGCGGACCTCTCCTTGCTTCCCCGGTTATACCATGGCGATTCAATCTCCTCTGCTGAGAACGACTCAGCCGGCCAATTATTCTCTGTGTGGCGACATGCCACACGAAAGCGGCACAACGTGGGCTGAACTTACCCGAGGGCGCCATCACTTTTGGAGCTGCACTCCTCCGACGCAATTATCTTGACCCGGGCGCTTCGTTTTGTGTAAGCACTAATGCGTTAAGACAGGCATTGGGTCGTGAATGCGTTAAGACAGAAAGTTGGGTCGTGAATGTTTTTAATAGTGGTACATCCGAAGGATATGCGCCTTTGTTCACAGGCGACGTACTAGGCGTACCAGGCATAACAGACAGCACGGCGTGTTACGAATCATCCCGCCGCTGGGCTTCGTTCTATACTCCTCGGCTGTGCAGCGAAGCCTCCACTACGTGCGCCTTTCAAGCAGCCACCCCCCCCCCCCCCTGTCGGTGACTCACGCTTGCAGCCGACAATTCAAACGCGTCGCTACACGTCTGGATCTCAAGCCCCTCGCTATCGGCGTGAATCAACGTCGGCAGACGGGGCAGGCTTCAACATGCCGAAGGACGCGGAAGCTGTTGCGGAGACCTCCTCTCTCCCCTCTCTCGGACTCAACGTGCACCGCTACTACCGACCGCTTACGAACTCTGGAAAGAGGGTTGTGTACATGTGTCTGTGCCGTTCATTTCGTGTGCAGAATCTAGAGGAAACGCTTGTTTTGACTGTTGGCGCTTTGGGTACACAGTCAAATCTCGATACAACGAATTTCAAGGGACCGCTAAAATTAGTTCGTTATTTTGAATAATCGTTATACTGAAAAAATAAAAAATGGGCGGTAAAAATTGTGAACGTAACAAAAGCATTCACCTGCCTTTAATGGGAACACGTGCGCAATCGAGTTAGCCTCTAACGCGGGTCTAGATGTACGTTTATTTGAAGAAATCGGTAATCTTTGCCTGACGTGTGCCACTCAACTGCTGCCAGACAAACAATTCGAAGCTGTCCACGTTCTTGTGCACTGCCTAAGTGGCATTGGTGCACCTGCTAAGAAAAGTGCGCATTTTCGCTACGCACAGCAAAACATCGGCGTTAGACACGGCTTCTTCGCCCTGACTTGCGGACCCTGTATCAGCGTCGTCGTCGTCGCTCTCGGTGTCGTCGTTGCTGGTTCCCTCATCGCGACGAACGATGTTTACGATGTCTTCAGTCGTCAGTTCAGCAGACGTGCATGCTTCATCGTCGCACTGCACTTAATCTTCAAAGGTGACTGCAGCGTCCACGGCGAACTTTTCTGCGACTTCGTCCCATGCATCGCATTCTTCACTGCCTGGCACCAT
Organism: Haemaphysalis longicornis; assembly: GCF_048455015.1. Classification (NCBI taxonomy): domain Eukaryota; kingdom Metazoa; phylum Arthropoda; class Arachnida; order Ixodida; family Ixodidae; genus Haemaphysalis; species Haemaphysalis longicornis. The sequence continues at coordinate 34,003,286 of NW_027526422.1, read as the reverse complement.
GTGTTGGGCTTCAGGTGGCGTCTCTATAGTAGGCCGGCCTTCCTCCAACAGTCCTCGATGGTGGTCGCTGTTACGCTCCACCGGGCCCCGGTAATCATTTCCGCGGCCTGTAGCACATTAATTGCGTTCGCGGCCTCGTTCGTTCGTCGTTCACACTAACACGAGTCATTTCGTACACTCGGAATTGGTTATTTCGAAGTGTTGTTTTATATGAGGGTGATAAAATTCGATACGTTATTCTGAAATAATCGGTGTTCTGAAATTCGTAGTGAAATATTTTTACATAGAAATTAATGGGGATTTGGTAGGGGATTTTCAAAATATTCGTTAATCTGAAAAAAATCGTTAATCTGAGGTTCGCAATAACGGGATTTGACTGTAAATAAGACCCCCCCAAGCGCCGTAGTTCATTCCTGTTTGAGCAGTGAATCAATGCTGTCACTCTGCTCGAGTCCTGTTCTGTAACCTCGCCCGTCGGGGCATTGTTCTTTGGCTTCGGCTTATCTCTCGCTATGAAGTAAACAGAATTACGTTTGCCTGCGGCTTCTGGACTTCTTCACGGCTGCAACATTGGCTGGCCGCTCGCTTCACCACGCTACCAAACGTATGTCGGAGGCGACGAAGCTCGGCTCGGGTCGGCCTTCCCGTACGCAGCAATGATTTGTCAGCGGTGGGATGACAACGTTGCAACAGGCGCCGGCCAGAAAATTTCGGGGAGGGGGGGGCTGAAGCACCTGGTCAGCAACCCCCCCTGGATACGCCACTGGAACTTGCGACGGACGGATAGAGGAACCCGCGTGAGGGAGGCAAACTAGACAAACCGGGAGATCACAACAGCGACTAGAACCCAAACCTTGATCGAGATCTTACCGAAAGTCGCAAGAAAATCGCCGTCATTCATACTTTTCTCTTGCTACGAGCCTGGGAAGTTCGCCAATTCGGTGAAAAAAAGGCACTAGAGTCACTAGTGGCTCTAGGAGTCACTATGCGCGGCGCTGTGGCAATATGGGAGGGTGCAGAGAAAATTTGGGGGGGGGGGGAGGGGGGTTGAATTCCCCAAACCCCCCCTCGGGCTACGCCACTGCAAGATGGGGCCCGCCCCTATTGTCGACTGCACAAATTCCCGGGGAATTCGCCATGTTTTTTTTTTTTGTTTTTTTTTCGTAAGCACGACGTAAGCGATCAGTAACGTTTTGACGCTTCACTCATAATTATCACAACCAATGTATCAAATACTGCTCATAAAAGATATACAAACGCTTGGCATGTACTATAAAAATTAAGACGGTAGCTGGGGCTGGCAAAAGAAACACATTTCTGGGGGTCAAAATTGGCTTCAACACCACAAGGCGATCGAGTAACGTTGATCCAAAAGCGAGCGACAGGCGGATGTCGAGCTAAAGAAAATCACACAATTTTTACCGCATCTATTTGTTTCTTTCAATCGCTTTATAGTTGGGCTCTCTGCTCCAATGCAATTGCTTTGTTGCGTTATCACCTTCCCGGCCGCCACCGCCTCCACGCCATCGTCTGCTGCTGTTACAAGTTTATGGCGTGATCACAGAAAAAGACAGCCGCGACTATCGTTTGTATGTCACATAAAAACAGCAAAGCGCTACCCCTGATCACCGCGGAGCACACCAATGTCGCCGATTCACTCATTCGTCAAGCTCGACTTCAATCAGCGCTGTAATGAAAAAAAGAGTCACCCTTCTTTGTTATTTCTCTCTTGAGTTCGATCAATTGACCCAGCCAACCCAGCACCTGACTAGGAGGAGTGTGTACAAATGCCATGCATTTGGTTCTCTTTGTCAAGGAGAGGCTTGTACTGCCCTCTTATGTTTCGGTTACGCCAAACAAATATTTATTTTATTGCCAAACATAAAAGCAAAATGCTGCACGTTATTTGTATACTCTGTGATCGCTGACTTGGAAACAGTCGAAACTATTATTTCTTTCGGTATAAAACATGCTTTAAACAGTGTATCACGCGAAACTGCGCCTGCTACGAATTCACGGACATTTCGCGGCGCCGAAGGTCAGTGAAATTTTTTGCCCTATTTCGCGGCCATGGAGGAAAGAAAAGGCCATGTTCGCGGCCATAAGCCGCCGCTATTTTCAAGCTGTTGCGTACCATTACATGATGGTGATGGTGGCTGTGCCCTATGAAACGGGCTGTCGCTGCTCAAACGCGCAACCAAGCCAAAAAAAAGGAATACAAAGAAAAGAATAATTAAAAGGTCACTCCTTGCGTCGCTCCAAAGAGCAGCGCCCCTGTAGTCCCTCTCACAGCCTTCGCCCCAGCGCACAGCTTTGCCACCAAAACTCCAGCCGCCTCTTCGTCACTTCAATGACCTCACGCTCTATGCCGCTGCCAATCCGGAAACCCAGGGTAGGGTGCCGGGATGTTCCTCCTCGCCCGCCCTTCATCCAGGCGAGGGGCGGCGAGGAGAAACATCCATGCAGGCACCCTAACCCAGGGCTTTTTTTTTTTTCTTTATTGCACCCTAACCCAGGGCGGTGGGCAGCGACATCGTCCAGGCAGGGGGGATACGTTGGGGCACCCGACGATCACGTCCTCCAGAGTCTCGTCACACTCCCCACAGAGGGCACAGGAAGTCTGTAGCTCACCTGTGAGGCGCGCCCTCCACACCATAGAGTTTCTCAAGTTAGTGAGAAACTCTATGCTCCACACCCGTGTGCGCAGCATGCCTCCTCGAGCCTCGGCCAACAAGCCGCTGCCCACGAGTTGTCGTAAAGGCCCTCTCGGCGGATCTCCCTCTTCTCTTGAACGTACATCGTCAGTGCCGACTTCCGCTTCGCTGCCTCGTACCACTCGCTGCCTCCACCTCTTGCACGCGGAGTCGTCGGGCATGGGCAGTCAGGCACTTGTCCGTCGCTGCGAGCGAAAATGCTGGCAGGCCATACCTGCGGCGAAGTGCGGCCGACAGTTGTGCCACCCACCTGGTGGCACAACTGGTGTAAACGACATGCACCAAGGTTTGGCGGGCAATATTCGTGTCTTGGAGGCGGAGCAGTCTGTCCTCATAGTGGCTCTTCGCCACTGCCTCCCGTGCCACGAAACTCGACCAACCGAGTTCGCCTTGAATGGTCTCCAACGGGGTCTGCTTCCCCGCCCCAAGGGCCAGCCGGCCAACACCCCTTTGGCACCTTTCCAAGAATTCTCTTACGCCCGCCGAGAGGCAGAGGACCGCGTTGGCATAGGTGAGTACAGGCACTGCCACCATCTTCCACAAGGCCCTCATCACCTCATAGCGGTTGAAGGACCAAAGCGACTGGCGGCCTAACATGCCCTTGCTCCTAGCCGCCTTCCCCCGTACTGCCTTTTCGTGAGTAGCCATGTGGTCAAGTGTGTGGCGCCCCCCAACCCTGATATTCGTTGGCCGCTAGGTTCAGTGGCCCCACCAGGCTCGGTGGGCAACATTGTAGGTGGCCGGACAATAAACACCGCCGAGCACAGCAGCTCGCGGTCAGTCACCGTCACCACCTGCACGCTGCATGTCGTCTCTCGTCTGGAGGGTACCCCTACCCTCCCAGGTTCACGAACGCGGGGCTAAATCGTGACACTGGCGACGAGGGAAGAAGCCCGCGGAGCGGCCGAAGCCACCGAGAACGCCGAGACACCGCCCCCTCAAGCCAGCCGCCATTACGCCATGCCGCTGTACGGGAGGCTCGAGCCGTTCGAGGGTGAAGGGTCCGCCTGGCCGGTCTACGAGGAACAACTCGGCGTGTTTTTCCGGGCGAACGACACTCCCGAGGCAAAACAGCGCGACATTTTCCTGGCCAGCTGCGGGACCCGCGTCTTCGCTCTCCTGCTCGACCTGCTCAAGCCGGCCACGCCGCATGACAAGTCGCTGGGTGAGCTGCTCGCGACGCTACGCCCACACTTCAGCCCGGCCCCGTCGACGTTAATGGAGTGTTTTCGATCCAACAACCGGAGCCGCCGAGACGGAGAGACGCTCGGGCAGTTCGTCGCAGCGCTGTGAGGGTTGGCGAGCGGCTGCGCCTTCGGGGAGCAGCTCGACTCGCTGCTCCGGGACCGTTTCGTCTGCGGCATCAACGACCCCGCCATGCAGACGCGACTCCTGGAGCTTCCCGACCCCTCGCTGGACGACGCCGTGAAGGCAGCGCTGGCGATGGATGCCTGCAGCCAAGGACGCGGGCGAGCTAGCGCGTGCAGCCGGCTCACCGTCGGCGGAGGCGGCGGTGAACAAGATGGCGACACGGCATGGCAGGTGCAGTCGCTGCGGTGGTGACCACCCCCCTTCACAGTGCCAGTTCGCGCAAGCGGAGTGCTTTGCGTGCGGAAGAACTGGGCACATTGCTCGGGCGTGCCGAGGGGGGACGACGGCGGACGGACGGAAGCAGCAGCTGGCGTCGAGCCAAGGAGGTTGCGTCGAGCACAGGTTCCGCGCCAGCCCACAGCCGAGGGAGTCGGCGCAAGGGTAGGCGGCGGGGGCGCGCGGCAGCAGCTTCGGGTGCAACGGCTAGGCTTCACGTCGTGGCCGAAGACCCGCAGATTTTCGACATGTGGCACGCGGGCACAGTGCAGCCGTCGGTGTGTCACCATACATGCTGACCGTCGAAGTCTGCGGGCGCCCCATCTCCATGGAGCTGGACACAGGGGTTAGCGTGTCGGTCATGGCCGGGAAAGCCTTCAGACGCACACTCCCTGGCGTGTCCGTCGAGGCGTCGGGCGTCATGCTGCGCAGCTACTCCGGACAGCTCGCCCAGGTCGAGGGTCAAGCCCAGGTCAGCGTTCGCCTTGGCAGCAGGGAGGCCACCCTGCTCCTGTATTTGACCAAGGGGCCGTCACCGGCGCTGCTGGCCCGGAACTGGATCCAGGCTTTGGGTGTGCGGCTGCCGTAGTACCAGGAAGCAGTGCGTGCGGTGGAAGACGTCCCAAGCCTCCTGACCAAGTTCAAGGCCCTGTTCCAGCCCGGGGTGGGCACATTCACTGGCACGGCGGCGAGCATTCATGTGCCAGAGGGAGCCAAGCCCCGGTTTTTCAAGCCGCGCCCGCTGCCGTTCGCCTTGAAGGACGGGGTCACCCAGGAGCTGCAACGGCTGCAGCGAGACGAGATCCTGGTGCCCGTCAAATCTTCGGAGTGGGCTGCTCCCATCGTGCCAGTCCTTAAGCAAGACGACAGTGTAAGGATCTGCGGGGACTTCAAGGTCACCATCAACCCCGTCGCTACCATGGAAAAGTACCCGCTGCCCCACAATGAAGATTTCTGGTCGGCGCTGTCCGGGGGACATAGGTTCACCAAGCTCGACCTCAGAGATGCGTACCAGCAGCTGGTGCTCCAGGAGTCGTCCCAGAAGTATGTCACCATATCGACAATGTTGGGACTCTTCCAGTACACGCGCCTACCGTTCGGCGTGGCCTCAGCTTCTGCCATTTTCCAGAGGGAGATGGACAACCTGTTCAGGGGCATGAGGCACGTGGCGGTGTACTTGGGCGACATCCTGGTGACCGGTACCGACGACGAGGACCACCTGCAGAACCTACACAACGTCCTGGCACGATTGCAGGATGCCGGGCTGAAGCTCAAGCTGGAGAAGTGCGTTTTAAGTGTGAATACACTTTATAAGCGACCCCAAACCATCCACCGCCGGCGGCGGCGTCGGCGTCCGCAGTGCTCCTCTATAAAGAAACAGCATCCGGCGCCAGGTTTCGATCCGCGGACTTTGCGGCCGCAGCGCGACGCTCTACCGATCAAGCCACGGACGCGACGGTGATATCAGTGTTGACGCGCCTTATATCTTTAACGCATTCAAACTACGTCGTCAGCGGCGTGCGTTGGCGACTCAGCGGCGTTATAGCGGCTTGATAACTGCGTGGTGTACACGTGATACTACAAACCCGATGGAAGAGATGGAAGAGAAGGCGGCGAGGCGGTGGGCTGCGGGGGCCGAGCGCAAGCGCCGCAAGCGGGCCGACAACCGTGCATTCGCACTTTCACATTCTCCCCCTCGGGGAAATGCGGGGGAATTTTTCTTGGCCCCCAGCGTTGAGTACCTGGGCCACGTCATTTCACAGGCAGGCCTAGCCCCGGCACCCCGCAAGGTTGAGGCTGTGCTCAAGGCGTCCAAGCCCCAGAGCAAGAAGGAGCTGCAGAGCTACCTGGGCCTCGTAAATTTCTACAGGCGCTTCCTGCCGAACCTGTCGTCGCATCTGCAGCCGCTGCATCTTCTGCTTCGAGATGGGCAGCAGTGGGTCTGGAAGAAGGAGCAGGACTTGGCCTTCCAGCGCAGCAAGGAGCTCATCACCAGGGCTCCGGTGCTGGTGCACTTCAATCCAGCCAAGCCTGTTGTCCTGACTGTAGATGCGTCGCCGTACGGCGTGGGAGCTGTCCTGGCCCACCGGGAGAAGAATGGCCAGGAACACCCTGTATCGTTTGCGTCCCGTCGGCTTCATGCGGCAGAGCAGCGGTACAGCCAGCTGGACAAGGAAGGCCTGGCCCTTATGTTCGGGGTCGAGCGCTTCCACCAGTGCCTGTGGGGCAGGAAGTTCGAGGCTGTCACAGACCACAAGCCGCTGCTGGGACTGCTGGGACCTGACAAGGCGGTTCCAGTGCAGGCATCGCCTCGAGTGGTGCGCTGGGCCCTGAGGCTCACGGCCTACAACTACCGACTGGTCTACCGTCCGGGAAAGGACCCGGCACCTGCTGACGCCCTGAGCCGACTGCCCCTGCCGGATGTGCCTGCTGCAGTTCCTGAACCTGCCGAAGTGTTCATGATGGAGCACGCTTACCCGGAGGTGCTGTCCAGATCGGCAGTGTCGCACGCGACCAGCCGGGACCCAGTCCTGTCGCAGGTGATCAAGGCGGTGTCCCGAGGGGAGGAGTTGGCTGAACGGACGTACAGCCACAAGGCCGCCGAGCTGAGCCTGCAGCAGGGCTGCCTGCTGTGGGGTTCCAGGGTAGTGATCCCGCAGAGCCTGCGGTTCATGGTCCTGCAGTTGCTGCACGCGGGTCATCCAGGCGTGGAGAAGACCAAGATGGTGGCCCGGTACCACGTTTGGTGGCCTGGCCTGGACCAGGACATTGCTCGCATGGTGCAGAGCTGCCAAGTCTGCCAGGAGAACCAGCGCGCCTCGCGCCATGTGAAGATCACCCCCTGGCCGTTCCCGGAGAGACCCTGGTCCCGCGTGCACGTGGATTACGGGGGGCCCTTCAAGGGCCACTACTTCCTGGTGGTGGTGGACGCCTTCTCCAAGTGGGTGGAGGTGGTGCCGGTCACCACTCCCTCGGCAGGAGCAACCATTGCGGCGCTGCGGCAAGTCTTCGCAGCCCAGGGGTTGCCGGACGTCATCGTGTGCGACAACGGTCCCGCTTTCGCCAGCGAGGAGTACCTGGCCTGGCTGACGAAGAACGGAATCCGTCCGATGATATTTCCGCCGTACCACCTTGCGTCGAATGGTGCTGCCGAGCGGGTGGTGCAAACGGTGAAAGACAAGCTCAAGAAGAGCAAGGCTGGGGATTTCAGGACGCAGGTTGCCCGGGTTGGACGTCACGGGCCGTGCCCCTTGCGAGCTCCTGTTGGGCCAGATGGTGAAGACACCGTTGGACGTGTTGCATCCCGACCTCCGGTCCACAGCGCTCCTGAAGGAGCTCAAGCAGAAGCTGGCGGCTGACCGAGGTTGCCGTCCTGGGCCCTTGCCGGAGTCTGGGGCTCTGGTCTTCGCCAGGAACTTCCGGCCTGGTCCACCCTGGTCTGCCGGGCACGTGGCCTCTCCTGCCAGTCCGTCGTCGCTGCTCGTCCGCATGTCGGACGGGACCACGTGGCACCGGCATGCTGAGGCCTCGCCTGGCAACCTCAGCCGCCCCTTCAGGAAGCCAGCAGCCAACTACACCGACCGCTGCCAGCACAGCACCAGGGGCTGGTGCTACTCACGCCACTGCGGCGCCACCTGCAAGTCCGGTGCCACCTGCAAGGTTGACGGACGGTGCGAGAGTGGCACAGGCGGCACCCAATGCTGCCTCACCTGCATCGACACCTGTGCTTAGGCGGAGTGCGAGACTACGGAGACCGCCGGACCGTTACTCGCCGGGGTGACAGGTGTTGTTTTGTGGTTGCGTTGGACGAACAAACTTGGGGGTGAGGGGTATGACAAGTGTGTGGCGCCCCCAACTCTGATATTCGTTGGCCGCTAGGCCCAGTGGCCCCACCAGGCTCGGTGGGCAACATTGTGTGTGGCCGGACAATAAACACCGCCGAGCACAACAGCTCGCGGTCAGTCACCGTCACCACCAGCACGCTGCATGTCGTCTCTCGGATGGAGGGTACCCCTACCCTCCCAGGTTCACGAACGCGGGGCTAAATTGTGACAGTCGCACCCACTGGTCAAACTCGCGCCCAGGTACTTCACTGTTTCCGTTAGCTTGATCGTGCCCCCCTGAAAATTCCACGACGCCTCCGGCTGTTCGGCACCCCATGCCATAACCATGGACTTCGTTTGGTTAAACTGCAAGCCTATCCGGGTCATTTCTGTGCTGCAAATCTTCAGGAGCTTCTGCAGCTCCTCCAGGGTGTCTGCGAACAAGGCAACATCATCCGCATACACCAACGCCGGGATGGTACGCACCGCACTGGTTGACCCTCTCTGTAGGGCTCCAGGGAGAAACCAACCCCCGATGCCTCCAAGCGCTGAGTCACACCTGCCACGTACACCACGAACAACAGTGGTGACAGGGGATAGCCCTGCCGAAGTCCCCGTCACACTGGCACTGTTGTACACCCCTGCCACTCCACCTCTGCAGTCATGTCCGCATACAGTGCCTGCAAAAGCTCGCAGCTTGCGTCCCCAAGACCCAGTTTACGCAGGATGGACCAAAGAATGCCCCGATCAACGCAGTCGTAGGCCTTGGAGATGTCTAGAAAAGCCACATACAGCGGTCTCCGAGTCTGTTGGGCGATCTCGACACATTGGGTGAGTACAAACAAGTTGTCTTCAATACGCCTTCCAGACCGTAAACCCGTCTGCAGCTCTCCCAGCACACCCTTGCTTTCAGCCCAGCTCTGGAGGCGCTCCCTAACAACCTGCACGTCACTGCTATGGGCCTGTAGTTTGCCGGGTCCCGCCTATCACCTGACCTCTTGTTGCGTCTCGAGGCCACTGGAATAAGTGCCTTTACCAGCACCTGTGCAATGAGGTCCACTATCTTTTCACGCATCTCTGGGCCAAGTAGCTTGATCAGACTCATGGGAATGTTGTCCAAGCCACATGCTGTCCCTGCGTCCATTCTCTTGACCGCTCGCTGCAGCTCCCCACTAGATGGCACCTGGCGCAACTCTGCATCTGGGACCTCCTCCCCTGCATTAAGCAAGAACGTGTGGCTCATGTGCTTGGCTGCCAGCACACCATCAACGGGCTGCTGCAGTTTTAGTAGCCACTCTTCCAGGATTGGCAGGCAGTTCACCGCATTCACGGCCTCTTCCTCCGTCGATCGGCGCAGTTTGCCTTGGCGCGGCCTGCCCGAACTTGCCGCAACCCTTCTCCAGAAGCGCTGCGGTGCCTGCTGCCCAGATGCCTTGAGGTCGTCCAACACCCTTCTGTTAACTCGGTGGATTGATTGCTGGACGAGTGCAGCTGCCTCCTTCTTGCACTGCAGGAAAATCTCCCACGCGTGGTTTATGGCCGCTGAGTCACCGCCTCGACGAGCATGCCGGTTGGCTCGGCTAGCCTCCTTCCGACGCTGGATTGCCGCTGCAACATTTATGTTCCACCATGCCTTTGCTCAGCGCGTCGTGTGTTGCGACTCGTATGCGCCGCAAGCACCATAGCCACCTGTGTCTCAAGCTCCTCATAGGAGGACACGACATGCGCCCGTCTCTCCAGCTCATCGGCCATGTTTTGCAGCTCGTGCTCATTTGGCCGTGGCGCTCGTGGAGACTCTGGCTGCTGGGCTTTTCGTTGCTGCCGAACCCGAAAAGTAAGCAGTAGGCGGTTGTGGTCACTACCAAGGCTCTCTGTTCCATCCTCATCGATAACCATAGACTCCAGCCTTTGGTAAAGCCTCTCTGAGAGCGGACAGTAGTCGATACACGATTCGCTGTCCCTCATCGACCACGTGACGCAGCCCAAGCACTTCCCAGTGAGGTTGGCAATGGTCAACTTCTCTTGGCTGGCAAGGCCCAAAAGCAGCCACCCATTTGCATCCGTGCGACCATCCAGGTCTTCTAGGTGGCCGTTGAAGTCACCGACTAAGAGCACCTCATGCTGCTGCCGAAGGGCCTGGAGATCCTCCCTCATGCAGGCGCATATTTGTGCATTTTCAGCCTCATGCCCACCTGTCCGCAGATAAACTACGCCCAGTGCGACCTTGCTCCCTGCCAAGTGCCCGGTCACCCACATGTGCTCCTGACACTGCATACGCACCCGAGTCCACTCCTGGCTGCCTGTCCACAGGCATCCCGGGCCACCCCCTTGCCTTTCATTGTCCTGCCTATTGCAGCCCTCCCAGAAAATGCCCGTCTCACAGAGGGGGAGGGGGGGGGTCTCTTCATTTCGTAAATGGGTCTCAGCAACTGCAAAGAGCGAGATCTGTTCTTGTAGCTGATTCCTGAGCTCACCCCACTTCTGTTCCCTACGTGCCCCTTGCAGGTTCAGGAAACCAACCTTCACAACTGCACTCCTGCACCGCTTTCCTTGCCGCCTTCTCTGTTGTCTAGGTTTCTGCTTGCGTGCCCCCTCCAAGTCCCCTGTTTGCAGATTGGTGCTTCCCTCACTTGACGCAGCTGAAGTTGCCAACATAGAAAATGTGTGACGTGGTCGTTCCCGCCAACTGTTTAAATTACGTCACGCCTTCTCAGCCCATCACAGAGAGGGCGTGTACTGTTGTTGAATAGCAAAGACAGGCCTACGTTGTCATGTCTGGAGCATTTAGTCAATTTAGTCTAGTTTTTCATTGCCGGTCAAGAATTATGTGCTTTCAGTAAAGCGAAATAAGGCAAACTTTGTCCAGAGTTACTCGTACTCTGAACTTTGTCAACAGACGAAGGCACACACAACCGCTTTGTCAACCAGAATCACGTGACCAAAACTGAAACCCAATCAGAATAGACTTCTCCCTAGAAATTTGTGCAGGGCCCCTGGATGTCAAAACCAAAACGCACAAACTTGGGCAAACCTGGCGCTTGCTTGGTTCTCGTTTGGCAACGTTGAGCGCAGCTTGCGAAAATGGCGGCGAGACTGATATTTGGCTCAGCGTTGGTAGTAGCGCTTCTTGCTGTCGCCTTTGTGTATTTCGAACCTATTCCGCGTGAAAAGTATCCTGGCCTTGTTCGTAAAGCCCACAGCGCTGTGCTGAGGTCAGCGAAGTATGTTGGAAGCTTCTTTTGTTCTTCAAGCGGAACCGCCAAGGGAGTGTTCACCCCGGAAGAGCTGGCAAAGTACGACGGCAGCGGAGACTCTCTCGGACTTTATTTAGCAGTGCTGGGTCGCGTTTACGATGTCTCGAAAGGTGCCGAACACTACAGGCCTGGTGGAGGTTACGCCCAATTCGCGGGTAAGCGGTCACTTTAGTTTTATGGCGAGATGTCCTCTCTCATAAGCGAGCATTTCCTGGTTCTAACCAACGGCAATGTTTTTTCGAACCGGCTTTGCAGGAAAAGATGCGTCGAGGGCCTACATTACTGGCGAGTTCACCGAGGAAGGTCTGACAGATGACCTCACTGGCATGTCAGATGACAGCCTACTGTCGTTCACCCAATGGGTGGATTTCTACGAAAAGGACTACCGTTTCGTTGGTATGTTGGCGACACCACCCATTTGTACTGCGTTTTCTTCGCTTTATTATTTTAATCTTTCTGTTTTAATCTTTTAATTTTAATATTTATTTCCTGCATGAATTACTTGATCGATGCTTGAAACCTGAGCAGTTTTCAGATTTTTCATGATCAGTAATAATATCAAAGAATCGTAGCTTGACATGTGGCGGGGGCGTGGCAGCGTATGCGTTCGCGTGGGCGTCAACTTTACTAAAGAGTTAATATTCATGTCACGTTTTGCACAGATGTTCGTTTTGGTATAGGTAGCATTCTACGGAGAGGTCTCAGTGAGAGCAATGTTGAGTTCATGGTAGTTGAAGATTTTCTTTTTAACGTGTCACAAGCAATTCATTTTTGTGAAATAGGTGTCCTTGTGGCAAGACTCGTGTTACACTATAGGTAATTATTTCCGTGAGTTCTTACAGGTAAGACTCGAAGGAGCTCACAGCCGCTTGAAAGACAAAAAAAAAAAAAGCTGTTCATTATCCCATAATTCTTGCCTTACCATTTAACCACAGGATGCATGTGCAGACAAAAGTAATTGCTTTCGTACCACTTAGGAGAAAAGCAAAGAAAAAATAACAACACGAAAGAAAACTAAGTGCAGGAAACAAAAAACATTAGGCACCAGGACAGCTCCCAGTCTGTCTTTTTTGGTTGCTCACCCACCGCGGTGGCTCAGTGGCTAAGGCATTGCACTGCTGAGCACAAGGTTGCGGGTTCGATTCCTGGTAGCGGCGGCCACGTTTCGATGGAGGCGAAAAGCAAAACAAAAACGCCCATGCATACGAGATTTCGGCGCATGATAAAGATCCCCAGGTGGTCAAAACTAATCCGGAGCCCTCCACTGCGGCGCACCTCATCGCCTGCGTTGCGTCGGCACGTTAAACCCTACAATCAATTTTTTGGTTGTTCCCATGTCATGTATTTCTTTCCTTTCACTGCAATGAGGCCATTTGCTGATGACTCTTACAGCCGTGCATTCTAATGAAAGAAAGTATTCACTTGAAGCCATCTTCTGGCAGCGTGGCCAGAATTAACAGCAGTCGGCATGCTGATGACTGCAGTTTGAGGAATCGCCCTTTCCCTGTTACTCTTTCCACCCATGCCAAGAGAAGCCTTAAATTATTCCTTATGCACAGTGCGCGTGTGTTGAGATTTGTGATTTTAGAAGTAATAATCAGTACACACTGCTCTTTTTCGTTTTTATATCGCAAAGTGTGCTGTAAACCTGGATCTGGGCAAGAATTTTTCTTTCAGTGGTTGCATCATGGAGTACCCCAACCTCAACTTGCTTTTGCTCAAAGTACACTTGCAGTGATGTAGTGGCTAGCTATGTACTATGGCGGTCGCACAGTGGGAACACGGGAGCGCATGGCGCAAGCTACTACTAGAGCTTCCTAACGGCGCCGAATGGACACAGCGCGCATGCGCGCTCTGGGGGCCAGGAGAGTACAGAGCTCGGTGCGTGCTTCACGTCTTCAGGCAGCAGCGCATCGCCTGCTACTTGCGAGCTGCCGCTGCTCAGCAGCAGTTGACGTTGTCTGTGGTGGCTGTGAACGACAAAAATAATTACTGCGGTGCTGGAAAAAAAAGGTCCAGAGATTTATTTTGAACGCAAACAAAACGGTTGATGTAGGGAAGCACGAAAGAATCTCGGTCTTTTCCTACAACGCGTGTCGTCATTCTGCAACCGTGAAGATCGCGGCACGAGCCGTCACTGCGAGCTGCGGGACAAGTTGCAGCCGCATAGGCGTAGCAATAACTTCAGTCAACGTGGTTTAAGAAACTACAATGCAGTTTCTCGAATGTCCATTTGGAAGCAAACAAAGCATTACTAAAGCAGTCGTCGCTGGCTCAAGTGCACAATGACTTGTCCTGATAGTTTCTGTAACTCGCGTATGGAACAATGACTGGTCCCACTGAGCTGGCGTGGGCTGGTGTATCCTAATATCCTAATCATAGATTTGAAATTGCGCTCCGACATTCGTTGTATTCTTACCACTGAAGGAGACGCGCTGCACGTGTGCGGGATATTGGTACCAGATCACTTGAGGAATATCACCTGCGGCAAGAGGTCTGTGGTGTTACTATGGAGCGCTGCTGCTGACCCTGGGTGCATATAAACCGTGTAATAATACTTAGACTTGAGCTGTGCGAAATACTTCAGATTTATTCTTAGCTGCCATGCCCCTCTCAACAAATTTCGTGAATGAGAGTGGAAAGCGTTCAGGTCGGCTTCACTCCACAACTTATAATAATTTCACTGACGCCCAAATGAAGAAGGTGTGTTTTGCGAAAAAACCAAGAATGGGACCCTACCACATTGTCGGGGTTGTTCCCGGATATAAGCTGTGCTAGGCCTTGAAATAAAAATTCTTTAAAATCAAGAAGCTAGCTTCCCCACTCCCGGGCGGGGGGCGGGGGGGCTTCACTGTACAACTTCTTAACGCACATTAGCTTGCTTCTCCGTTTTAACAAAGGCCTTCCTCAACTTGTAGTAAAGCTAGTTATGCCTCAAGCCATAGCTAGCAGATTGCTAAAAATACACAAATTAAGAAACAAACTATGAGCTACTGTTATTGACAACATTGCACAAAACGCACAAAAATACAAAAAAATAAGGAACAGAAGCAATGCAAGGGTGAGGCTCGCTTTTTTGGTTCGAAACAAGGTTAGTAATCAGCTGATATTCGTCCTTATTTACACCCACACAGATGAAAGTTTTCTAGATTGCGAGGCCCGTTGCAGACAATGCGCGTGGTAGTCACGTATCGTGAAGCTGGTTTTCACGTATCGTGAAAACATTCCACAGCTCGCAGTGACGGCCCGTGCTAGCTATCTTCACGGCTGCAGAATGCCTGTGCACATAGCAGAAAAAGACTGCGATTCATTCTTGCTTTCCTACATTTGGCGTGCAAAATAAATCTCTAAACTTTTCTTCCAGTGCCGCAGTATTATTTTTGCCGTTCACGGCAGCCACTGGCAACATTGACTGCTTCTTGAGCGGCGGCAGCTCGCAAGTAGCAGACGATACGCTGCCGCCTGATGACGCGATGTGCACGATGAGATTTATGCTCTCTTTGCCCCCGCAGCGCGCATGCACGCTGTTCTCACTAAGTGTGACCACCATAGTACAGCCGACTGTTGATGTTACACAATTGTGCTGGCTCCCTATAAATCCTGCTTGTGTTGTAGTATATGTCTTTTAAGGGGGTGAAAGGTATTATCTAAGTTGCCACATCGATTTTCACATCAATTTCAAGGAGGAATTAAAGCAGAATTTTTATAGTTTCGTGTTCTAATTGTGCTGTGGTGTCTTGAGGTTATTAGCATGCATGCAGTGTCATGGGACATTTAACAGCTAGCCTCAGGAAGTGCTTTTTTTTTTTTTTTTCTAGAACAGTGCATAAAAGCTTCATGGCAAGTAGTCGCTGCTTGGCTTGGCAAGCTTTTTGCGTGGGCTGTTCAGTCACCACACGCAGCCAAGTCAATCCACGAGCTGCCTCTAAGCGGCACCGCGGGCTGCTTGCCTAAGCCACGTCGAGACTGCTAGTCTTCAGCTCTTGTTAGGCTGTGTGTAACACCAGCGGCGTACATCTCTTCTTCAAGCAGTCCTTACCATCTGCAACCACATCCCATGGACTCCTTGACAGAACTGGCACCAAACTGATCTGTCAGCACGCATCAGCACTCAATGGACGTGCATGTGGCCCTACCCTTTGTAACGGACGGCAACCGTGATGGGTGTCTAGCCAGTGTTCACACGTAAAAACGAAGAAACGAAGTAGTGAAAAAAGACAAAACCATAGGGTAAAGCAAAACGTCGGCTGCTATCGGCAATGTTCATGGCGCTTGCCAACACACCAGGAATTTTCGCCACCAGTCCTCCAGGTGCCGCTTGGACGCCTGGACGGCGTCACCCCCTGGTGCAGAAATCCCATAAACCCCACCTGTAATGCACCTGTAAACCCCAGTGTCGCCAGGCTTGCAGGTCCTTCTCCCCACCCCTTTGTTTTATAAAGCGAAGGTTTCTAAGTCTCACTGATGGTGTATGTCACGATGAAAACAGACTGCAGAAAAGCCAAGTTTCTCTGAAGATGATGATGATTCTGGGCGAAATGAAAAAAAAAAGATGCTTCCCGTGGTGTGAATCGAACCTGGGTCTCTTGCGTTATGAAGCCAACGTCTATACGATTGCGCCATTTCAACACGGATGAAGCAGTTAGAATTTAGAGAGGGGGGCATGGATGTGCAAAATGAGAAATATCATGCACCCCTCCGTCTAACGACAGCAGTGGTTGAACATGAAGCCTTCTTCATGCGAAACCAAATGGCGAAGGGTCAAAGTCAGAGCTGCGTGATCAAAAGTCCAAACTGTGTGCAGTCAAAGTCAAAGCTCAACAATTCAGTCCTAACAACGACAACCAAGGAATCCCTCACGAGAAAGCTTCGTGTTCAACCATCATCGTCATTAGACAAAGGGGTGCATGATTTTGTTATTGCGACCCGCCGCGGTGGCTCAGTGGCTAAGGCGTTGTGCTGCTGAGCACGAGGTCGCAAGTTCGATTCCCGGCCGCGGCGGCCGCTTTTCTGATGGAGGCGAAAAGCAAAAACGCCCGTGTGTACGAGATTTCGGCGCACGTTAAAGATCCCCAGGTGGTCAAAATTAATCTGGAGCCCTCCACTATTTGCGTTGCGTCGGCGCGTTAAACCCTACAATCAATCAAATCAATCAGTCGATTTTGTTATTGCAGCTACTATTGTTATTATTGTCGAGCCTGCGTGTATGTGTACTTGCTAGAGCAGTATAACAGGCCTCCTAGTGGGGAGCCCCTGCCTTGTTGCAATACCACAACAGTCCTTAGAGTTATAAAGTATTAGTGTTATTATTATTTTGGGATGGTAATTTCACTACTCGGGTTGAGTACTGTGTGGAGTCACTGGAGGCCGATGGCTGCAACGACGGATCGTCTTTCCAACAGGCAAGCTGGCAGGCCGGTACTACACCAATGATGGCCAGCCGACCAGTGAGCTGCAGAGGATCTGGGCGGCCGTGGAGCGGGCAAAGCAGAAGGACTACCTGGCCAAGGAAGCCAGCAAGTCGTTTCCCCTCTGCAACTCCGAGTGGACTCCACAGACGGGCAGCAAGGTTTGGTGCAGTAAGAGCAGGTGAGCCCGCACTGCAGTTGCTGCCTCATTTTTTTTCTTCTCATATGCATCACTTATTAAAAGAAATTTATAGATAGGTGTAGGTATATTAGGTTACCGGGTTCGATTTTAAAATGTGTAGACCATGATCAGCATCCGTTTCGAGCATTTTGTGTGCAGTCTTAAATGTAAAAAATGTGGTTGATGCCTCTTTCATAGGAATCGGTAAAACACAAAACTGAAATGTGCCTTCATAGGAGCAGTTAAATGTTAATTGTGCATCCATATGAACTTGCACATCGCTATTTATATTACGTCGGTACGGCACCATTAGATGCATCAACGTTAGACTTTGGATTGCATGTGCCGGAACATTGCGTAAATCCGACTGAAACCACAGCCCCTTGAAAACCGTGCGAACGAAACGAAACCGAAACCGAAAGCAGTAGGTGGTGGAGGGTGCCTCAATCCACCCACGTCCCGCCGACACGAAGACGCTGGCATCGAGGCACCAACTGTTGGCGCTCATTAGCGTCATGATGAACTACTTTGCTTCACCTGTCCTAGACAGCAGCGCCATCTAAATGAATGTAGTGAGAAAGACATCAGGTGCGTTCGTAGACCTACTTGCGCTTGAATTTATAGCGCAGTTGGCAGAGCGATCTCCCGTTGCGGCGAGAGGCTTCATGGCTCGAATCCGGGCACAGCCGTGTTAATGGAACTTTTTCTGGTGATGCCATTTCCATGATGGATATGACGTCGGTGAGATCTTGCTGTACCTGGGCATAAACACTTTCATGAAAAAAAGTGCATCTGAAATTGCTGCTTACGTGGCGGCATACTTGCAAGTTCAGTGGGCAGACTTCAGTTGATTTTTCACCGTGCCTAACTTGTACAAACTGTGCGAGTTAACAAAAAATTCGATATTAGCCATCAAATATGTTCAGGTTCGAATTTTGGTTGCTGAACTAGCATGAAATCAGATTGGCAAGCCTGTGTAATGTTGCCGAAGTTCGTGAAGCAGTCATGAAGGGCTCCTGGTGTGTTCTCCTTTTCTGAGCTTAACTCTTTCAGGACCGCTCCATAGGCCATCGATCACATATGATCGATGGTTTCACGAGCCTGCAGAATACAAATTTTCGCTCGATGGAACACCTAGCGGCATCTAGGAGATAGTTTGAAAACTATAGTTTTCTCTTTTGTGAAGTTTCTTTTTTTATCGCCAGGCGGCAACGCATCAGATATTTTATTCTGACGGGCAGTGGTTTCGAATGTAAACAAACATGGCGTCATACTCGGGCAAGCGCGATAAGAAATCCGCCTCATCTCGTCTCGCATATCTTCGCCTTCTACTGTGGATTTTAACGATGAGAGTGGCAGTGAAGAGTCCGAATGCGGCTTTAGAGATCGGATTTCAGCTCGAGTGAGGATTCAGGTGTCGATCAGCCTGGAACATCAAATCGCGCTCAAAGGTGGGTGTTGGTTTCGGTTTCAATTGTCTCTGGAGTAGGTATGTGCGCTTGAAATATGTTCTGGCTGGTTTATATTTGTTCGCTAGGGTGTTAACTACCTATGGTGGTGATCTCCTGCCAACATCTCAGAAAGGGATCAAGTTTTCGCCGAGACGAAAGCCCGGCGTGTACCTGGGCGACGACGTAGCCATGGCCCTAGTGCCAAAGAGATCACGCACAAAACAAAAAACCAGTTACACCTAGCCGCATCAAACTTTCGTGATGAAGAAACAAAGCATTGTGTTAGATTTTGTATATCCTGAAATAATTTTATTCTTTTTTAATATTTTTATATTTACGCTTTTTTCTATCTTTTTCTGTAGTTTTTTTACAAAGTTCTTACTTTAAGATTTTTTCATGGTTCTATCGTCAATGTTGCAGTAAAACTTGTTATTGTATGTCAAAGAACATATAATTACCTGCATTTTGGTATATGCTAAGGAAGGATGGTGCCTTTGCTTTATGTAATAAAAAATTTGTAGCGAGACCTCACTTTTTCATCACTTTTTCGGGCGGTCCCGAAAGAGTTAACAGTCAAACAAAGGTTCTAGACCTATCCTGAACAGCAAAATAAGAGATAAATTTAGTGGATGTGTACAATTTAGCTACAAGCATGTTTTACAATTTCACTTTACTGTCAGCAGCAAGAATAGGCTAAGTAGCAGTGAAGCCTAACTGAAAAAAATAATTATGGGACAATCTTATGCACAACCGTTATAGGTGAGCAAACAATCATTTGGTTATTTGCATCATTACGTGGGTTTAATTGGCACTTGCTCGTTCTCTTTAAAGGGACGCTGAAGTGCTTTGTAAACATGTCGGGATTGATTACTTGCGCAAATTGTAGTCTGGAGTCCCTAGGCCATGTTTAGACCACTCTCGGTGCGTTTATGCGACTTCATTTAGTAGAAACATCAATTCAAAAGTGCTTTCCTCCTCTCTGCATCCTCCTTGCCAATTCCCTATGAGGCTTACTTTAGATAGCTTGGCTTGACTGTGCTACCGCACGGCTTGCGGTACGGTGATTCTGGACGGATTATCTACTCATCCTAGAGCCGACAACATGACATAAGTGCGGTATTGTAATTGCTGAGATACCGAGAATGCCCAGCTAACTCTAATGTCGAATGCAAAACATGTTGTTTTGCAGAACTGAAATCGAAACTGAACTGAAATCGAATCGAAATTAGATATTTTGCCCAAGAAGAGGTGCGGGTGATATTCAAGGCTCACTTCTCTCAGAGCTTTACGGTAGAATGAAAGCTTAAGGTATGTTTCAGGCATTTTTGCTGCGGTAATAGAGTGACGGCATCTCTAGTACACAAATCCTGTAGCATGCGTTTGCAGCTATAAAATCTGGTCTCTGTAACCAGTTCACATTTAGAAGAAATTTAGGTTAGTTCTTTAACTTACACCCCTGTCACACGGGCACTTCCAATAGCGATTGAGTAGATCCGGATCGAGCTCAATTCGTATTGGGCGCTGCTACACGGCCAGTTTCAGTCGTGATCAAGCCCGATCCCGCTCGAACTCAATCCTGGTTCCCCAAGCGCGATTGAGGTTTCCAAGCATAATCAGACGAAAGCAGGGATACTCTCGTCCCCACTGAGTAATGGTACAGAAGTTGACAATCCCAGTCAATCGGTACAAGCGGCCCCCGTGCCATGTTGCCCGGCATTTTTCAGGGGTTCTCCACTTCGTAAGAGAATATGCCAACTAACGCCACGAATTGTGTCAAATAACTTGACCCAAGTAAGCGTGCGATAACATTTATATAGTTACGAATACCTACGACTGCACAAAGTTACCAGACGCCGGCCGCAAAATTGGCCCCGAGGACATACCGTGGCGCCACCTATGAGTGACGTCACTTTTAGGACGCCGGGTTATGCTGTCGTCTGCTAGAACACATTTACTGTGCTTATGCAACCGCACGTTTTTTTGTTGTGGCTACCGTGTGCCCCCTCCTTGCAGTTTTAATGCAAATTACGGAAAAAAGTTGTCTACACTGGCCAAATAACCCGGGCAAGTAATCAACGGCTCGCTTGTTCTCGACTACACCGCCGCGGCTGGGTAGTTGCTACCATCACCACCGACAGCTCGTTCGGAGCCAGCTAACGCCAAGGACGATACAATTGGTGCTGAGAAAAGTACGCTGTTAATTCATTATGAAATACTTTCGACGTGACATGTACGCGACTGTGTGTGCAAGAAAATAGATCTTGCAACAGCGACAGAAACGTGCCACTCAGTTGTGATCTCACCACGCGTACTGCGCGCATTGCCTGGTAAATGAATGACTACGTGAGATCGGTGAGTGGACTGCTTCGCCGCACAGACTTAAAAGTTCTGATACGATCTGCACTTTGGCTTAAGCATTGCCTATTTCCCCTCCAATGTTTTTTTTTACATTTATGCCCTGATTTGATTAACGATCACTAGTACTCTGTACTGCTCATATGTTTACTTTTCGCGACTTGTTCGTAATGTGCGAATGGTATTAACGAGAGTTTTTAACGACTTCGAGGGGGTTTAGATGTGGCTATGTTTATTTTTAATTAAGACCTCTGTAACACAACACGGGCTTTTGTCTGCTTACAATGAGCCTGCGCCTTTCTCTAGCATCAAGTTCGAGAACTCACGATTGCTCACAGAAGGCGCGGTTGCGTACGACGCGAAACACGTCGTGGGGTAATGGGGAGTTTAAAAATAGGGGAACCAAGCGTTGGAGGCCCCCAAGAAGTTCGGGGAGCCCAAAGCAACACGCTTGCGCACGGAGAGTTTTAGAAGAAGGTCTTCTCCAACAGCTAGCTCGCCTCTGGTTTCGAATGCGCGGAGTCCGATGTTGGAAACTTTAGGCTTAGTGTCGCGGCAGATATTTTATCGCCGCTGTCGTTATAGTCGCAAATGACAGTCCCTAACACAACTTTTCACCGCACTGTCACCCCCTTTCTCATATATGGAAGTTTGTTTCCGTGGTTACAGCCATTTATGCGATCGATGATCAAGATACCTGCCACGGCCTCGGACGATTTTTGCGCGCAGGTATCGCCACCCTTCGGCCGCTTGCCGCTCCGTGCGCGAACGGGCCGGTGGCGCGGGGCCCGACATCCGCAGCCGGTCGGCGAAGATCGCGGCATCGCCTTGAAAATCACAGCTGATGACACTACGTAGCACAATTTTTCACCACACTAACATCGACTTTCGCGAATGTGGAACTCCTTTTCCGCAATCAGTGTGATTTTAAAAAGCGGCAACAAGGTGTTGCTGTCGCGACCTATGTCAGTTCGAGCCACCGGCGGGCAGGCACGGCGGACGCGTGTGCGGAGCGTTTGTGAGCAGTAAACGCTTCATGATTTCCTGCTTCACTTATTTCTTGAGAACGACAGCCGAAAATCTAGAAATTTAGCTCTGTGATCATCGTAGCCGAGCTAAATCTTGATCGGGAAAACAAGCCGCAGCTTACGCTTACACCGGGTTCGGTCGCATACGCCCGCATACACCACCACGGTTATAAAGTCCCCATGAGGTGAAACTACGCTCCACGCACTGATAATTAACTTCAAACGCCGAGAATTAGCGCGAAAATGCACTTAAAAAGCGCGTCCTAAACGAAATGTCATTCGCTGCAAGCCAACTGCGCAGCAAGGTAAGAGCGGGGATCCTACAAGTGAAGTCAAAACGATCGCAGCGCCAGCCTCTCCAGTGGTGGCCCCTCGCGGCCAATACATTTTTTCCGCCATCTGGCGTACGTGAGTGTGACCGGTGCAACTTCTCAATCGTCATTGAAACGTGCCATGTAGCAGCGGAGATGCGTCGAGCTCGAAAAGTCAATCGCGCTTCGCTTCAATCCATATTGAAAGTGCCCGTGTGACAGGGTGAGGTGGGACGCTCAGTGGGTATGTTCCCGCCACGGTGTCATCGTCGTCAACACGAGCGTCACACCTGACATGGGGGTATTAGCCAAGGCTGCACAACTTGGTATGGCGGTTGCTGGCAGTGCTCAATTTTTGTTTTCCACTGCTGATTCCTGCCGCCGGGTTCCTCCCTTTGCAGTGGAGGCGTGGAACGCAGCTGGGTTGGAGTGCCGCGGCAGTACTTTGACAAGGAAGACAACTCGGTGCGGTGCGTGTGCGTGCGCACTTCGGGGCCCCCGTCCAACCACCGGGAGGGAGCGTCGCACAAGAACCGGGGCGACCTGGACGACCCGCGCCTGAAGGAGTACCCAGGGTGCCCTCCCACGTCGGACACGTGCCAGGTGCCAAACTCCAAGTGAAGCGGCACGCGCCGCCATGGCAATGAAGCCCCCCTGCCATCTTTAACCTTTTCTGTGTGGAGGCATGGCTTCATCTTGTTTCCTGAAGCTGCGAGGGAGCAGGGCCTTGCTCATGTTGGGCCCAGTGTGTAGGAAGAGGCCGCTTCATGGGTTCGGGGACCTGGTTTGATCTCTACCCGCCACATTAGGAGCAAACGAACACTTGGGTGGTGGGGACTGTATCGAGTAATCCATGCAATCAAAGCACACCTTTTCAGAAAGACGCTGTTGAAGAATAAATGATGTACTCAAGGGGTTTTCTACTACGGCTTTGAGCATCTCGTAAAAGAGAAGTCCTTAGTCGACCAACCGGTGAGCCTGCCTTGTTGGCCTCTGCCACGAATGTTTGTAAAGTGTCTGCAAAGTGCTAGAAACAAAGTGGACCATCTCATTTCCAATATTATTGACACATGGCAGTGTGCGGTGTCACTACGGCTAAAGGCTTCATGGTGCAATATAAAAGTTTTTCTGTTAAAAAGTGTGTTCGGGACAGACAGCAATGAAACACGAAAATGTGATTCCAAATCTGAATGATGTTACATGTTAAAGTAAACAAACTAACTAAAGAATTTATTTTCAACTTAATTATGACTTCTTAATTATGTAGATTGCAGTGTTGTCAGGATGGCACCAAAATGCATTTCCAGACTTGCAGGAGGTATTCAGGTAGAGTTTGGTAGCAGTGTTGATGTAATAGTGAGGAACTAAAAATTAAGTGTGCCAAGTAGTAAAGTAGGTGAGGGCAGCTATCTACGGGCAAGGAGCTGATGCCGCCACAAAAATGCGAATTTTGTTGATAATTTGCTGGGGACGGGATGCATTCATAAAGCACCTGCTTGCCTTTGTCAAGCAGTCTATTAACCAGAGGTTGTTTTTCTTGACTACCACACCTTGAAGCAATTTTTATTCTTAATGTCGTGTAACACCAGTATTACTTTTTAGAGGTGGTAGCACCCGTACAACCCGGATGTCGTGCTGGTGCCGCTGTTTTCGTGCAGTTGAGGTATGGTGCGCAGGGAGTATTGAAAGCATGCTTACAGTTCTGGGTACAGTGCAGCTGTATAAAGCTTGAACATCGCTTTAAGTAGTAATGATAGTAGGTAGCAACATTTTCTGTTGCTTTGCTTTATTCTGTTGTGAGATGCTGCGCCCTTTCATTACCATCCACCAGACTAACTGCCACTAAAGGATGATGAAATCTGCGAAAGGAATCGCTTGGTCAAAAGAGGGAATGCTTTGTTGGCATGTACTTGCGAACACAAGCACCATTTAAGCACAATCTACTTTCTGTGATGTCATGGTCATCTTGTCATGGCACCAGAGTTAATCGTCAGCAGCGAAAGGAATAAAGGTGAAAGTGCCCATGTATGAGCTATCAAGTGTGATGTTCTGACTTGAGACAAACTTGACTGTGTGATGAACTTAGCCGAGCTGCATAAGCGCTTTAGTCTCAAACAGTTTTCTACCCCCCACTGCACTGTTCAAGTTACTTTGTTTCATATTGCTGTGGCATCTGTACACAGTTGTCTCTACAGGCATCTTAGAGCGCACAAGAAGCAATGGATTCTGCACGGCTGTGTATAAAGTGTTTAGAATTGTAAGGCTTTTAGTACTTCGGCAGTCATGTTGCGCAGTGTTGGCCTGTTCAAAGCCCCCGTGCAGGCAGGGGTACTGACTGCTCCGTGTGTTGTATTGTTAATCAGCAAATGTGAAATTTGACTGCCCCCCTGAAAGGCGCTTAATAAGTAGCAGGTAAAATTTCACTTACAATTTCCCCTGGTTGTGTTTGGCTCAATTGCAGCGTTAGTGGTTGACGTTAATGCTTGTTCGTAAGGTGTGTTTGTGACTTATACTGCAGTTTTTTCTTTCTTTTTTTTGTTTTGTTGGCATTGAGGTTCTTGGGCTCATTATGAAGGAAAGAGGCGATTGACGCAGCCGATAGAGAGAGCAATTAAGCTGCTGGCTGTGCATAGATAATGAATGTGAATCGTATTGGCATGACGAATTCTTTTCGAAATATTTTAAAGCAACGCTGTACCACTTTCATCCAGCGGTTTCGCCGTGGATGCGCAAGTTCACCTTTTGACCTTAGATGCACCCCTCTGCGACACACCCCTCGAAGCACATCGCGTGATTTGCCGGTCCCGCTGTTGGCAGTGCGCACAAAACCCCGTTTTCAGCCGTTCTGCTCGCGTAGCGGCGGCAGCCGCGACGGGAGCAGCCGCTCAGCTGATCGGCAGCTGACCAAACCCGCAGCGTCCCACGCATATGCCGCTGGGTCGTCTCGGGCTATGTGACTCTTCTTGCGCCGCGTTTGCCGTGAAAGAGGAACGCCATGTCCGCCGAGAATGATAGCGAGGCCGGGCCTCCTTCTGTGAGCGTTGCACGGGACCGAACGTCTTTGAGCCGCGGTCAGCAATACAGCTACATCAAAGGTTAACCAAGCGAAACAAAGACTCAAGCAGACTGAGCCAAGCTTTTGCTTTGCATATCCAAGGTTAGCTGAGCTAAGCCGCTACCATTTTTTTTTACATGGAAATAAACCTTGTACTCTCATTAAGACAAAAACGCAATGAACTGCCTGAACATGGTAACGAACTTTGACCTGTATTTTCTGTTCGGAAATTAAGTTTGTTTATATTTTTTGCTTACAGTTGCAATGCTTAAGGATAAATAAAGTTCACTCTCTCCTTCAAGGTTACATGAATGTACTAATATAGCGTGGTGTTTTCTCATTGTCACGTAGCTTTTTAGGTCACGTAACTTATTTCAAAAAATGTCAGTGGTATTTTTTGCATAATGTAATATTTATTTCTGCTGCCCGTGTTTGTCAGGATTTCTTTGCAGCATACAAAATTAATAGTTATTAAATATAGGTGAATGCCAACCAGGCACTGTAGCTTGGTAACGGGCTTTTGCTAACCAGCCAGCAGCAATAGTAGCAGCACATCCAGGTTTTTGTAGCTCGAGCGGCAACGGATGGCATAGTTAGTACCTGTTGTAAGGGGCTTTGGCGTTGGCATCATTCGCAGCCCATTGTTCTTTATGCCTGGACCTTTGTGTTTGGTCTGCATCCATGTGGTTGTACTTTGTCTAGAGACTGTTGGGAGTTTTGTTGCGTCATCGTCCTGGTTGAAAGTTTTGCCTGGATTGCAGTGTGCTTGAATTCACTTCTCATGTTTTGTGAGCAAGTAGGTGATCATCTATATCGAGCATTTTAATAGACTTGTAGCTTCTAATCCTCGGCAAGGAGCAGAAGACTCGATGCTTGAAGCTACGGCTGTTTGTGTGTACAAGATTTGAGCTGATTTTAGAGGAGCCCAGGTGGCATAAAGTTATCACTTGCCGCTATGGCCAGCCTTGTAGCCCAGGTGTGGCTTGGGTGCTGCGTTTGTACAACTGCATGTCAAGGGTCTCAGTGCTGCAATGTGTCTACGCATGTGTCGTGTTACTTTTTGTTCTGTTGCAAGGTGTGGTGCTTTGAAAGCTCTCTTAAAAGATGGTTGTTTCTTGCTGTGCAATAATTAAGGCCACCACTTTAGCTCAGTGGTCTGATTCTTGGTTTGGGCTGGCACATATGTCTGCCCACTGGAATTTCAAGCGATAGAATCTAAATCAAGTTGAACTCATGCAATTGCCAAGTGTTTTTACGGTGCTTTAAATCTGAAATCTTTAGTAAAACCGTGTAAGTGTATCCCCGGTGAACTGTTGCCGTGTAAAGACGCTCTAAAAAGAAACAGCTGGGAAGGTTGGTTTATTTATAGAACTGTTCGCACTTAACGTTTTATGCTTGCTCTTTAAGGATGCGGCTTTGTTTTCTTGCATTCTTGTCTGGTCTTTTGTATTGCCAGTGTGCTGAATGTGCCTAATAAAATAATGTGCCTTTCATATTACCAACGTGAGTTGCATCACAGACATTAAAAAAAGACAGGTGACATCTGTGCTTGCATAGCTTAAGATGTGGTTGGGAGAGCTTCAAGAATGTGACAGCTTAAGTGTCTGGAAGTGTCACATTATTGTTTGGCAGGTAGAGCTGGCGGCAGTTAAGGGGCTGTGGGAGATTAAAAAAGTGGATTGAAAATTCGTGTAATTAGATGCTATTTTCTGGGTATAATTTCTGATTAGGACACATTTTAGCTCGTTTCTGTCCATATTCTAGGCCTTTCGTCGGATTTTGAGGAGCCTAGTGCAAATTGTGGCCAATTTTTGTAGTCTGGTTGGACAATATTCGCGCCGGCATCAATTCTGATGGCAGAGGAGCTTTGGGGTAATGACATCAGTTGCGGGCACAGCTGGCGACCGTGTCCGCCGAACACGGTGGCACCACTGACGGTTGGGGAGAGTGAACTTCATTGTGCACTTGGTGAAATCGTGTATCTTTTCTTTAATATCCACAATAGTGTCATTTTCCTCCTTTCCACACTGCTGCTGTCTCCGTGCCCGATTTCAACTTCAGGCAACCTTGTGTTTCTGGCCACCGGTGGTTGGTGGTGGTGATGTGTTTCCGTGGACACTTGATGAGTGTAGCTGACAGCGAACAGTGAGCGCCCGCTTAAAGTCGCTTATTGAGTCTAGCAACGCTCTCGCGTTAAAAAACACTTCAAATATGGAAAGAGCAATTGTCTTTTGGCGAGGGACTGTGGTGCAACTCAATGCATTCTGAAGTACAACAGTGACTGAAAGAAGTTCCGAGTACTGATCGCTTGTTAAAATTTTTATGTGATGACAGGACAAAATAAGTTGAACTATGGTAAACTGTGAGGTAATTAGGTTAAGGGAGGCTGATCTGGCATTAGCCTGGAGCACAGTGCCTCCAGGTGAAGACTTGAGATGATGAATCTGATTGTTATCGATGAAAAGTTGGGAAGACCTGCCATTGTGAATGATAATGGGTGACAGTGGTGACCACTGGTGCTGGGCTAGCATTGGGGGGGGGGGGGGCACTGCATGTTCATGGCTGGTTTAAAAAGGCATAGTGCACCTTGTGGTGGGGGGAGGGTGGGGGAATTTTGTATAGTTTTGTCAAGTTGTGTCAGGGCTGGGGATAAATAATGCATACCAGTGAACTTTGAATGGGTGCACTGGGAGTCAATATGCTTCAGAGTGCCATAATCAAGGTCGGGATGGTGTAGCACATCCGCCAAAATGTTTAAGTGGCGGCAGGACGTCGCAGCAAATTAAACACATTATGGCTGCTGACGACACAAATTTACCTCGCGGAGGCCTGTCTGGCACGAGCCTAGGACAGTCTCGCACAAGTGACATGCGACATCTTCCCCTTTGCAGCAGCAGGCACTTGGGTAAATATAGCTGGCCTTTTATAAGGAAAAAGACTGGCACTGCATCATTAGTTGTGCACCAGTGAAAATGAAGGGTAGTGCACACAATTGTCTGGGGAATGGGAAAAGAGCATTGCCACGGTACACAAGTACCACTTTTGCCCAAAGTGATCTGCAAGGTGGCTACTAAACTGATTTGTTTTGATCTTACGGGGACAATCCTTACTTCCTACGGAGCGGAGGCCGGCAAAATTGCTACATACTAGAAAATAACAAAAACTGTTCTTTTGAGAAGGACGACCGAAAACAGTACAAGTACAGCACACTGCACTACATTGTTTTTAGGTAGTGTATGGTGTCATATATTCTCCCTCATTCTGCTAAAAACCGGTTTTTGTCAACTCAATTTTCTTGCTCATACAAGTCTATTGTGCTCGCTTAACGAGGATGGCTTTCCTGCGTAGCTTCCATGTATCTTGAAAAAGCCAACTTACCGGGGCATATTGGGCAAAGATATCGAGCGGAAGTTAGTGCTTTGCTGCCAAAGTTTCATTCGTACTGCCACCAGATTCTTGGAAACCGAAGATGGTAAAAGTGTAGAGGGTGATGGTGTGGGAATCTTGAAAATAAGGGATGCAGAGTCTTTACCAAATATGGTCGTTGTGAACCAGAACAGGCTATACAGGCTACAATCTACAAACCTTTCTCAGCTCGTGAAAAAGCTATTGACATATGACTGCACTCACTGCATTACACTGGATGATTTCAGCTAGAAATTAAAAGCATTTAAAAGTTTGTTCACCAGCCTACACAAGTTAATAATAGTTCAGCCTTGCTGCTACCAGAAACGTGTGCGGGAGGAGCTGTTCAATGAAACAGCTCTTTAGAGAAGCATTCTTGGAACACATGAGGCAACGTGGCAAAATAAAATAGGTTTTTTTTTGCGTAAAGGTCTTATCGGTTGTGTTTATTATGCTAGTTTATAGCACTTTGAGCAGGACGGGCCGGGTGAGGTCGGCCGTATTGATGTGCCGAAGTAAAAAAGCAATTCGGTGCAGCCTGCCGTCTGTACGGGGATCGGTAGCTTCATGATCCGCCACGCTCAGCATCCCGAGGAAGGAGAAAAAACGTTTTGTTGGCATAACCCCACGTGGAATCAGCCCAGAAAACAACTCTGCTGTGCTCCAATAGAGGTGTAGGCGAGGCACTAGCACTATCCCCATGTAGATGAGGAGTCCGGTAAACTTCTTCATTTCATCTGGGGAAACATTTTTCCATGATCCGTCACGTTCCCAGTACGTTGGTTTCTCGAGGATGTGCGCCCAGGCGTATTTATTTGTGTCCTCGCACATCGCAGTAATGAGTTCCGCTGTAAAAAACAGCAAGAAGTCCAGGGCTCGAAGAAACCGACTAGCGCTACTCCGTCGCGCCATGCCCAGATCGACCCCCGGTCTCCGTCTTGGACAAAACTGCACGCGTTGTGCAGCGGGAGGCATCGAATCGCGCCCATAAGACGTAGAGACCCTGCGGATAGAGATAATAACAGTGACTACACGCTCGGTCCCCTCGCAGGCGCTGAAAAACGCGATAAATCCCGAAAAAAAAAAAAAAAAAAACACCGTCGAGTTGACGAAGATGTTCCGGGTTGATTGAGGGTCTCATCGCTGTCGGTGCTAAACTCTGATGATAGGGAATCTTCTTCAGGGCCACTGCTACTACTTTCATCAGAAAAATGACTGTAGAAACGCTAGAATCGCGAGAAACGACGACTCCTTTCAGACCCGGCGCGCGACGACGACGCCATGGCTGCCGCTATCGTCACTGGGTGCTCGCTTATCTTCCCTGCAAGGTAAAAAATCACCAGGTCTCCGGAAACCAAAACCGAAACTGACACGGGCACGGCCGTGACACGGGTTGTGTGCTTCCTAAACTTCATTTCAGATGGCGCCTCACGTCCGTGCAGTGCGTTGGCGCGCGGGAATTTCAATTTGAATCCATCGTTCAAATGGATCGAAATTGACTAGGCGTGGTAAGGAAAGAGCTTAAGGAGATCTGTGGTTGCCAGATTCGATTTTGCAAAACGCTTTTCTTCAGCACATCCCTTGATAAGAACCTAAGGCAAAAAAGGCACCCCGTGGCAACACAAAGCTTGCCCAAACATAATGACGTAACAGCATTGCATAAGCAAACGGGGGCCTTTTCGTTGGAATGCCACATTTGTATGGTGTAAACAAAATTATGGGAAAGTTGTAGCTGCAGGAGTCTCGGCTAACAGTGAAAAATTGTTTACCAATTCCTAAGGTGACAAACTCCCATTTCGGTTTAGGTATAGTGTACTAGAATATGGTGTACTGGAATTCTAGTATACTATAGTTTAGGGTAAATTGGAGTACGTCCGGTTGCCAGGTGCAAAACTGCATATGAATTATGACATCCCTTTGTAATCTCACCAGCTTCATTTCTGTACTTCCTACCTACAAAAACATGTTTCACTTGTATTTGCTTGTCCAGCAATAGATTAGGGCTCGTTATGTTAAATGCTTAATTTGATGTGCCTTTCTCTAAGGAAGGCACGTACAGCCTAGAGCAAGAACATTTTAACCACAGGTGTGTACTTACTGCAACATAAAGTATTCGCAGGCCCACTGCACGCTACATTCGTATCTGCACACTTCTTCCTCGGAGGTGGTCACAAAACGACTCCACAATAGCTTTTATAGGTTTCCTAGCCATAACGCACTCTACTAATCAACTAGTTCGGAGACGTATACTTACGGCGCAAACGTGTGTTCTTTAATAGCGTGTCTTATAGTCAATGTGGCCTGCTGTCTGGGTTGCAAGAAGGAGGCGGCGTATCTGTCGCAGAGGTCGTGCCGAGGGCATCAAAAGCAAGTCCAGTGGTTTGAACACGCGGCCGCCGAGTTTGACCAGTTGCCACATTTAGTTCCTTAACCAGCCATAGCACTTCCGGGCGTCGTGCGTCGCGCGCAGCCAGTAGTGAGACGAGAGCTAATGCGGTCGGGAACGGCGTGAATCGATGAGCGCACGGCCTTTTACAATGAGGAAACTGATGTCATCGTGAGTTCGCCGCATGAGGGCCCTATAGGGTATCACCCGGGACGACGGCTGCCTGACGTTCACCGCTGGACGCACGGTCCCCAACCGGCCCCTCCTGAACTTTATTCTGGAGACGGAACTACTTTATTTTATTTAGTTTATGCCGAAGGGTGTATACTTGTACGATAAAAAATGGCGATGTCACCATGGCGCCGGTAGTGAATCTTGTGTTCGCTTTGTATGGCCTGCGAATAAATGAATGAAACCACGTTTATTCCACATTATAATGTGCCGAAGACACTGCGTTGGAAAGGACTACGGTGGTATAGCAGAGGGATAGGGTAGGGCTGCCTCCGTTTTATCAGAGTACTTCAATGCCTTTCTGGTCATGAAACTTCGCCGTCACGCTATGGGAGAGCTTCGTACGCTGCCCAGGGAGGCCGCGCCGCGGCGCTGGTGTTGATCGGAGGGCAGCCGGGGGCGTGGTCAGAGCGCGTTTGGCAGGGAATGGACCATGGAGTAAGATAAAACAGACGCTCGCCGCCTTATCAGCAGTGCGCTTTCGCTTTACGTGTCGTGAGCCGCTCAAATGGACTTGTCATTTTGTGAGTGGCGAAAAAATTTGGTGCGAACGGGCATGCTGCTGCTGCGTTCCTGCCTGCCGGTTTGGCTACAGAGCAGCGGCGGCCGCTCGATGCCCTCCGATCTGTGGTGGCGCCCCTCGCAGTAGCCTTTGTCCCCGTACGAAACTTGGCCGGGAGTTTCGTGACCATGAGAAGCATTGAAGGACTCTGGTTTTATTAACGGACGTTTAGGAGACAGCTAAATCGGGGCCGCTTGAATCTTGTGGCTGTCGAGGAGCCGATCACCAACCGGTGGCGCCGCCGGGTGTTCAAGGAACAGAAGGAGTGCTCGCCAGAGCTCGGTGGCTCGATCCTGAGGCTTGGGATCCGGACAGGCCCATGTCCGGAGAGAAGAAGGCCAGGGCACGAAGCCTAGCTGGAATGTAAAGGGGGCACTCCCAACACAGGTGGTCGAGATCAGTACGGCAGTTGCACATGGAGCAGGTGCCAGTTACGGACGGTGGTGTATCACCCTTGTGAAAACGGTTCAGCAAAAAAGGAGTAAGTAGTGGGCCTGTCTGAATTCTCCGAAGCAGGACAGACTCTCGCCGTGTGAATACCTTCGAGGGGAGCGGCGGTATCAAGAGTGGATTGCCTAATGTTGTGGCCGCACATTGTTGTTTGGTCAAATGCTTGTCTGCCATCGGATCTGCTAGTTCGCGTGGGGTAGCTAGAAGAGGAAAAGGAGTATCGGGGGCTCTGGCTAGCGCGGTGTAAAGATGAGCGCGCGCTAATCATGCTTACAGTGATGGCGGATTTTGGAGGCTGCTTGCACCATTATGCCGAGAGAGCGTAATTAACGGGATCACTGTGTAAAATGTATGCTTATAATGAATTGCACCGTCAGCTCAAAGTCTGCATGCTCGGAAGCTGTAGCTGAGGCTTTTATACTTATTATTATCTTGCTTGCGAGATTTTGCAAGAAGAAGTAAGAATAAAAAAGGATGGCGATGGCTACACATTGATTTTAAGGAGGTTGTTGCTGTGACCTCAAGGAAAAAGGTGGTTATCGGGAGTGTGAAAAGTTTGAAGCATGTCGTCGATGCAGAAGTCGCGCACAAACTCACCCGTCATTAGAGGGGCGTACCTTTCGCACGTTTGTCGGTTTTCGGGAAACTAGCTGCTCCTGGAGGACATGCGAATCTAGGTAGAGGGAGAAGTACTGCTTCCTTTAACAGCAGAGCTATTTAAGCTTTTGGTTTCGCCGTCCAGCGTTACCAAAAAAAAAATACCGAGCGCACATGAGCGTGCGCCTAGTGAAGAGCGCCCAGCGTCGGCTGTTGCGACGTTGTCTTCCCACCGCTGACAACCCGTTGCTGCGTACGGGAAGGCCGACCCGAGCCGAGCTCCGTCGCCTCCGACATACGTGTGGTAGCGTGGTTTGAAGCGAGCGGCCAGCCATGTTGCAGCCGTGAAGCAGTCCAGAAGCCGTAGGCAAAACGTAACTTGTTTACTTCATAGCGAGAGATGAGCCGAAGCCAAAGAACAATGTCCCGACGGGCGAGGTTACAGTACAGGACTCGAGCAGAGTGACAGCATTGCTTCACGGCTCAAACAGGAATAAAATACAGCGCTTGGAGGAGTCTTATTTATACCCAAAGCGCTAACGGTCGAAACAAGCGTTCTCGTGCACCCAACACGACGGCACAGACACACACAGAGTTCGTGAGCAGTCGGTAGTAGCGGCGCACGCTGAGTCCGAGAGAGGGGAGAGAGGAGGTCTCTGCAGC
This sequence comes from Haemaphysalis longicornis, assembly GCF_048455015.1. Taxonomy (NCBI): domain Eukaryota; kingdom Metazoa; phylum Arthropoda; class Arachnida; order Ixodida; family Ixodidae; genus Haemaphysalis; species Haemaphysalis longicornis. The sequence continues at coordinate 33,969,824 of NW_027526422.1, read as the reverse complement.
GGACGCGGGGCTTCTGTGTCCTTGGGGCAGGTCTCTACGTGTTGCGTCGGCACGCCATCGCAGTTTGGTCGCGCCGATAGACAGGCGCCAGAGAGCCAGGCTTGTCGAGACGTGCAAGCGTGAGTCACCGACAGGGGGGGGGGGGGGGGCTGCTTGAAAGGCGCACGCACTGGAGGCTTCGCCGCACAGCCGAGGAGTGTTGAAACGAAGCCATGCGGCGGGCTCATTCGTAACACGGCCGATTCCGCCTTCGAGGACATTCTGCCCAGCGTTCGTGGCATAATCTCTCGCGTGCTGTGTCTAGTCTTCCCTTTTGTCCTCTCTTTAGCGCTGTTTTTCTGTTTAAGCATTATGTACCAACTGTCCCGTGTTACCCCTCTTTTACAGATCTACGTTCTCTTCACACTGCATTTCAATTATCTTTAAGCTATGCCCTGCAGCCAGGCGGGAATATTTTTCTTACCCTAATTATTGGCTGATTTTCTTACTGGGTATGCCACGTTCACCCTCCCCACTCCCCGTCCACCTCCTACTTTCCATGTAGGTATCCACTCGTGCTCCTCGACCTCCATTTTACCACGCCACGCCCCGACCCAACATCTCCGCTACATTATTTTCCTCGTCTATTCCCTCTTCTCTCTCCTGTCCAACCTCTCTTTCCCCTCCCTCCAGCTACACTCCTCTGGGTGTAATCCAAGCCCCATCGCTAATTCTTTTTCCCCTCTCTCCTCCTACCCATCATAAATCGCACTTTTCCCCCTCCGAATCACCATTCCCTTCCGGCTCCCTATCGGTCTTGCTACCGCTACCCTATTTCTCTCAAACTCTGCTCGCTTCCCTACTATTTCCCTCCATCTCTTCATGCCACGTTCCCTCTTTCTCGCTACTCTCCACTCTCCCTCACCACCCGTTAGTTCCCAGTGGGTCAGTAACCAATTAGTGAGCAGGCAGCAACAATGCATGCTGGCCGAATCGAGTGACAGACGGACCGTAACTTCGCGTTTAGCTAGGCCAAGAAAGGCTGTCGTCTTAAAACACAAAGGAAAAAAAGCGCGCCCAATGACTGACCTTCCCACAGACTGCGACGCACAAGGGCGTCGGGAGGAGGAGGAGGAGGGGTAAAGTGCAAGTGGGGCTTTTTTAAGTTTGACCACTAGGCGCCCCTCGCCTTTCGTCCTGTTCTTTCACACTTTGTTTCGTTTCCAATAGTAGAACACAACCATTATCATTTTTTAGCCCTCTGTTGCACGACGTCAATTCTCAGTACCTTCCGTCGGTCAGAACTGAAGCCGTGCCAGCTGGTTTCAGATTTTTAGGCGCGTACAAGGGTGCTCATAAACGACCTCGCAAATGTGTCTATGCGAGCGCAGTGTTTTGTCTTCTACTTAACTTTGCGCTAGTCTGGGCCGAGGTACACGGCCCCACGCGACTGTGCTTTTTTCGTTCATGACTTGGCTTGAAAGACGATTGTCTGTCTTGGGCTACTTGAACGCAGAGGTATCGGTCTGTTTGTCTGTCTGTCCCTCGATTCAGCCGCCCAGCCAAAGTTAACACAGCTGTTGAATGAAACGTTTATATACCCACAGCCTTTTCCAAACATCTAAATCTGGTGGCAATGTTCATGCTTTTCAACATTGTTGAGAAAAAACGTCACTTTACCCATATCTGAGCCAAAACATCAATATACATAAGTCATATTTGCACAGTTCCCTTATTTAACAAAATACATAGATGCTTGATAAAATACAACCCACCGTAGAAATGCAGAGCGCACTGGCATGGGAAGGGTGGCACTACCTACCGTTAGTCGCCCCGGGTGCGCAAGCCCGCGTGTTCCCCAGGGCCACTGCAGGTGGCGCCTCCGTTGTCGATAGCAGTATCATTGGCCGCGCGCGGCGCCGTTCGTATCAACTTTCTCCTCCTCTTCCATTCTCCCCCTTCCCCACTACGGCCATGTGGCCTTCCCCATCTCAATTAATGTTATTCAATCCAATTCTCCGTTACCGTTCGCGGCGACGAAATTGTACTTTGTCGTGTATTCCTCCATACATTGTGTGCGGAGTGCACACAGCTCTGGAAAGGACGACGCCAGATCCCGCGCGGTTTCCCACCCTTCAGCGACGACGGTAGTGGCCATGATTGGCCACGCTTAGGCTCGAAGACATGCCCAGAAAACGCAAGGAAAAACCAACGACGACATATTGCAAAGGAGAAGTGCGGGCGCGCCGACGCCTGTCGTCTCAAGCGTTCTCAGGAAACGTCCATGCAACGTGCCAAGCGGCTAGCGAAAGATCGGGGCGCACCCGGAGGCAGCAGGACACAGACCAGATGCGCGACGCGCGAATCGTCAGGGACCCGAGAGGCTAAGGGAGCCTACCGGGCGGCAGAAGAGACGCTCGAAGCTCGTGCAGAAAGAGTAACCAAGGACCGCGAGGCAAACGGAAGCGTCGGGAAACAAACTCCAAAAGGTGGCGCCCAAAAGCGTGGGAAAGACCGTGAAGCCAAGCGAGCCCGCCGTGCGACAGAGGAGACGCCAGAAGCACAGAACAGGGAGGATTTTAGAGAAGCAAAGGTCTAGCTTTGCCTGTAGTGCCAGAAAAAGCGTAGTGGCGGCGTCGTGAACTACCCAGTACGCCCGCTTGATGGCGCTGTAAACACGGCTTTGTAAACATGGCGGATGCTTTTTGCACAGGCCGCTTGAGCTCCTTAATAACATGGCTGCCCTCGCACGGCGGCCGCCGGCTCGCTGCTCCACGGCCGGACTCGACTCTCCTCCTCCCGCGCGCGAAAGGGGCGTCGAGTCCGGCCGTGGCTGCTCCTGCTGGCTCCTGGCTGGCACGCTGGTCGCGTGTTTACTTGCGCCGCGCTAGTGAAGTGATGTTACGCCAGGTGACCAGATGGCCTCGACTGGCACAGACCACAGTGAGCAGCAAGTGAGAACAAATCGTTTATTGACATCCGCAAGTTTACAGAGGCCAGGACATCATTTCATTTCGATCGCTGCAATTGTACGTCGCTTTCGTGACATTTTTTTTCCCATAACAACTCGTTCACTTGCGCTAAGATTTCGAACGAAGGGCACAAATGAAGTATTGACGGCGACAACGGTTTCCTTTGCACCGTCTTTCTAGCGGAGTGCTAAACACTCACCTTCTGTTGGAAGAATCGAATATTCTGGCCTCGACAGCTGCCTTCCGATGCGGAATTTTCCACATTTGTCATTCCACAAGCACTCAATTCCCGTGTTTTGCCAGTCCTCTCAACAACTGATGGACGCAAAAGCACATAACAGCAATAACAGTCACGAAACCGGTGCTCCGCGCACATTGAAACGGTCGGCCGTTGCAGCGGTTTCAATTTGAATTGGCGGCTTTGTGGTTGCGAATTCAGAAACGAGGTGGTGCACCAGTCGGCTGTTCGTAAAAAGTTGCGTACATTTTTGCTCAACGGATGTTTGATGCGGAACTTGTTAATAGTATTTTTAAATAACACATTGTAAGCGAACTGTGTGGGCTCTTTGAGTCACGGAATGAATGTTTTGTATTCTATACCAAAAGTAACATTTTGCCTGCGCCGTCTGGTGGGCTTGATGGTCGAAAACAGCGCTTTAGGTTGGTCACGTGGGGCGTCGATTTTTACGCCGCCTATAGGGAAGACAGGGAACGTCCAAGCTTGAGAGGCCTGCCAGAAGTGCATGCCGATACAATCGCGAAGTAAGGGCCCGAACATGGGACAGATGGCACTGCTGGCGCCGGTCAACAGCGCCACCCGCGGATGAAATGCACAAACATGGGCGGGACATGTCATGGCGTGTCGATGTGCAACACGCATGTTTCCGCGTTGCTTGAATGTCCAAGTACTCGCAGCCTGTCATGATTTTAGTCGTATTATACGCACATCTTGGCCCATATTCACACCCTCTGATTAAAGCCTAACTAGCCACCGCGGGTGTCCTACGTCACTAAGTATGACACGTGACCACGCCCATATTAGCGTTGCTCGTATTCGGAAGTGGTGATTAGGGTTTAGTAGCGACGACTGAACTTGCACGGCATGCTCCGTAAATATGTCAATGAACATCAATCTTCAAACGGCGATATATATGAACGCCTCGCTTGGCTGAGAAAACCACGACCAATGTACGCTTCTGACCGATGTGCTCCGACAAGCGATTCAGCACCCTCGACGCAACAAGCGCTGTCCGCCTGAGAAAGTGTTTTTTTTTTTTTTGTTCTGTCTTGTAGCGCGAGCTACACTGGCCGAGGTTGAGCAGTTTCGCGTGGCTCCTGGAGAGCCGTGCTGCGCATGCGCGAGGAGCAGTGACGTCACACAGCGCACAGAACGTTGCTCGCTACCCGGCGTCTCTCACACACCCCACGCGCCCAGCGTCTTCGCCTATCTCCGTTCCGTACGTGGCGGCCCGGTCTACTTGATCATGCGAGGGGTGGCCGGGTGTGGAAGCGATGGCTCGTGCGTCGCAGCAACGCTGCGCCGGAGCCGCTTGATAAATATACATGTGTCACTTAATGCGTATACCGTGTCATTGAAGCAGCAGTAAGCATGAAAATCAAGCTAATCCTAGACAACCACGAAAGCTAAGAATAACCAGCTGAACCTTATCTCACGCTATGTATACTCTGGCATAGCCGAGCTAAGCCACTGCTAATTTTATTTATGCGGAAACGACCATCCAACATTCCAATCCAGGTATCGTGCACAATGTCCCGTAGCATTGGGCGGAGGGACCGTCCTATCTGTTGGTTTTCAGCGAACTGGTGAATCCAAAGGAATGTGTCGTCCGCGTCGCTACAGTACGGTACAACCAGAGCTCGTCGATCAAGTAACTCTGGGTACAACGGCCCCACCATTCACACGCCAATAAAAAGCGGGAAAACCGGCAGAGTGCTTTCTTTATAGTTAAACCTGTACGGGTTAAGGTAAGAGCTTACGACAATCTAAAAAACACTCCTTACGCTATGGGACGGCACACACGAACACTTTTTATTGCTTTTATTGGGCCAGTAGCAATGCACACAAAAACAACCGGACGTTGTTGCGACCCGGAGAACGAAATTATATAACTGTTAACAGGTTTTCCACAGTCTCATTACAAATTTGTTTCACACGGGAATGCCACTAAATCTTGCCCGCACGCGGCACGGCGTTCCATACACACCGTGCACGAGTTAAAGGAACAACTCCTCCAAATCTCCAATATAAAGCAATTGTTACGCTACATACGGAAAAACTAATATTAAACATGACCGCGGCCGTCATGAGTAAAGGCATACAGTTAAGAGCTAAAGCTACCATACACAGAAAACATTGCAAAGAAACACAAGAGCTTCACATTTTACCTTTCACCAACCTGAACGTTCGCGGAAGTATCCAAATAATCTAAGCAGCCGCGGGCTCAGAATATGCTGTCACGAGAAGGCTATTTTCACAGAAACCGGCACCACCCACAGCACTGCATCCGAACACCGGTCAAGCGAGGAGTTTTTTTCTTCCGCACCGAATTCGTTGTCTGCTTACGGTTATTTTAGATAGATGGATCTGCGCTAGGAGGTACGCGTTTGGCGCAACGGTCATTACATGAGCACGCTCTGAGAGCCAGCAAAAAGCACACGATGAATACACAGGGTAACACCTTAACAAAAGTGGCTATCCCAACCAACCACCGGATGTCCGTCGGCCGTCCACCGTACGTCCAATCCGGCTCTAGCAGACATCCGGAGGACGTCCTTTTCAGGGCAGATGGACGTACCATGTACGTCCGGATTTAACACTTCCGTACGTTCAGTCGGCCGTCCGAAATTGGACGGATTTTGGATGTTCAGTAAAAATTTCCAGAATCACATAACGAGAAGCTTATGTTCCTACAATGAATAGTACACCGCATAAGACCAACGCACTACAGGACAGACAGGCACACATGAACACAGTGAACTTGCTTCACATATTTCGTTAGTGGTTCTTAATTCTTATATATCCTTCCCCATAGATATCATCGTTAAATTCGGTGAGGTGCTTCAAAAAAAGAACAATGTTAGGTTTAATTTTAGAAAGTACAGATGAAACTTGCAATAGACAAGTCAGGGTGTTGATGTACAAGACGCTTTTTATTAAAAATCGAAGTAACTTTTTCGTTTTTGCTTTTATATTAAATTTCAGCCAGTATTTGATGCTTCCTGGTAACTTTGTACGTCCACTAGCGGATGTCATTCTGACTTGTACATCTGTTTCTGGATGCCCAATGTACGTCCGAAAATGTATACCCAAAAGCAGAAATTTACGGACCACGAAAGCAGCAATTTTGAGTTATTTCGCTGCCGCAGGGCAGCCCGGAGTGCTATGTGCGGTAGTTTTCATTAGTTCAGTACTTACACGACATCTCGCATGCATTCGACAGTTTGTCGTGCTGCTATAGGAAGAGAAATAACCTAAAATTGCCATTTCTCTGATCCGTAAACTTTTGATCGTGGTTGTGCATCCAAACATGGACGTACAGTGGCCGCCCAAACTGGGCATTGGACGTTCGCCTCTATTTCGGACGTCTCACGACGCCCGTGGTTGCTTGCGATATGCGACCGCTAAACAACCGCATAAAAAAAAACTTTCTTCCCTCTGAGGGCCCACGCAGCTCCGTCTGCAAAACTCGTAGCGCTGGTAGGCGGAATATCGTGACCCCTCTCCTCAAAATGGACTCGCCCTCTGGCTCCACAAACAGGCAAGAAACGAAGCTCATTTCACAGATGCAAGGGGAGCTCGGTTAGGTCGTGTTAGAGGTAGAGAGCGAGAGAAAGAGAAAGCACGATGAGATCGGGTGACCGGGTCTTCGCCGTCTCCTCCTTTTTATTGTGATTTTTTTCCGCCCTCCGCCGAAGCCCGGTTTGTCGCGGCGACAGAGAAAGGGAGCATAAAAATGCAAAGTTCTCGTCGCCGACCGAGCCAATCAAGCGTCGATTCAGCGGGACTGCCTGTGTGAGCACACGCCGCACGGCAGTCGCCGCATCGCGGATTTCCGTGCACGCGCAACAAAACGCGCCGCCGACAATGGGTGAGATTATCAAGCGCCCACTCACAACTTCCGCTTTCCACCTCTACGGCGAACAAACGGCGCTCCAGGCAAACTCCAGGTTCGGGTCCCTAGCGCATACCGACAGGATTGCCAAGGGCCGCAAGGCGCAACGAACCAACCGGTATACTGGAGAGACGCCAGAGAAGGAAGGGGGAGGGGGGGGGGGGGGGGGGGAGGAGGAAAACACTTCATTGAAACCAAAGGGCTCAGGGAGAGGGGCGGGGGTGGCGGATGTCCATGCACAGGCCGTTCGCAACTTTGGATCGGTCGCCACCTTCTGGGCGGTTAGATAAGAGCTCCCCTGGGCCTGCTCCCAGTAGGAAGGAATAGTGACGGAGAAATGGGGCATTTGAACATTCACATGATGGGAGCACATATAGTGAGTGTCCAATACGCCGCATGAGAGGCAGTATGACGAGGAGAATCGATGTGGGTGTGAGTGTACAAGTTGTCTTTGGGGGACAGTGTGTGTCTGCAGCCATATATGTGCGCGGCCTGCGGTGTCAGTGATGGGTGAGGAGGTCTTAAGATTCTGCGGGGGAGGCGGAAGTGTTGTGCAATGAAGTTAGAAGGGCTGATCCGGTGAGCTCAGGGACGCACCAGAAGCGCATGCCGAGAGAATCGGCAAAGGCATCGAGCTTCAGGGGAGGGCCGCGCGGACCACCACAAAGGCTCTATCCTGGCCTTGTACCAAAAACAGGGAATACACATGCTCAATGTTAACTGCGCTACGCGCCAGTTCGACCGCCAGTTCATAAACGATCGCTTCAGCGCTGCTTTCAGCCTTTGCGATAGCCTCTGGTTTCGGAGCGACTTAATTGTCAGCCGTTCGCGACGCCTTCAAGTTGCTGCGAAACAACGTCTTCGTCTTCCCTGGACGAGACGTGGACTCCTTTCTACTGTGCTCTACGAGCCGTACAAGCCTCAACAACAATCGAGTGCTCCGTCTGTTCCGTAGCCATGGCTTCTGCTATACCTGACATCCCCAGTCACCTCGAGCCGTTGAACCAAATTAGTGAGCGCATGGTGTCGCCACGAGTGCCGTCCATGCGAGTGAGGCGTTTTCAGTACGCTGTGGGGCAGTTTGGAATCGTGGGCCAAGTGGTAAAGATGCCCGTCAGCGTGCCGGATATGTTTTTCGCCCCACACACTGTTCACGGTGACCACGCGATCAACGTTAACCTCCAGCAGCGCCTGGCAAGCAAGGCCGTGTACATGCACGGGATGGTCACCCGCTCCCTAATCCGTGACGCGAGGGTACCCTACACCGCTACTACAGTATAACAGTGGACGAGGGGCTCTTAGAACAGTGTACGACTATGCGCGACGAGATTGAGGCACTCGACCCCGATTGTATAAACATGGATGATCCTGTTGATGCGGCGCTCGCCATGACCGCAAACCAACAAACGTCGGTGTGGTATGAGCAGCGCTACCTCAATATCGCACCCCACGAGGGAATTCACCCAGCCAACTTGATCTTCAGCGAGCACTCGGAAGAATTCTCAATCCCTCAGATTTTCATGGGTGAGCAGCGCCGCATCGACCCCGAGGTGCGAGCCACGCCATTCGACCACGCCACAAGTGAAGCGCGGCGCCGGGACCTACGCGGTGTCGTTCCTTCACATGTTCTGTACATGGCTGCCGGGATCATGCGCTTGCGCATTTCACAGGGCCTCTGGGTTACCTTCCGCAACGTGGCCAAGGCGCGGCAGACGTTACGCGCCGTATGCTGGACGACAGAAAGTTCCTCGAGGAGTGCGTACAGCACGACTCCGCATTCCTTCGCGCCATACCAAACTCCATTTACTACTGGGCCCAGAGGAAACGGCATGTATTCCCTGTGATTCGGCAGCTTCTCAAACCGACCGTCTTCCTCACGCTCAGTGCCTCTGAGCAGTGCCGGATTAGGAAACTTTGGGGCCCGGGGCTACCATTTGGGGCTACTGCGTCCTTGGGGCCCTAATGATGATGATGATAATGATTCCGCTTTAATAGGGGAAAACTTTCCAAGCCCATGTTATGCTCTCTGATCAGCGATAAATTATTATAATTTTACGCTTTCCTGAAACTAATTTCTTGGCTTGATGTCTAGTATTATATAACGGATTTTATCAGGCCTAAAAGTTAGTACGGTTTGATTGCCGGTCCATCACAGATTCACAATTAATCGAACAGCCGTGTCGGCCTGCACGTGCCATGGTACAGAAGAGTATTTTCTTACAAGAATCGTATTTTATTATGCCTGTAAGGTTTTAGTTTTATTGTGAAGTTCTCCACCTGCATATATGGGAGGGCTCAAAGTCCGCGCAGGCAGCTGTCATTCACAGACATCTGCCAAACAGTTAGCCGCCACGGCTTACGGGCCAAAATCCTGTAGGTTACCCGCGCAGACGAGAAAGCACGCGGTGGTTAGAACACGCGCCACCTTTGAAGGAAGTTGGGAGGGGTGGGGGTCGCGCAATGCAACCTTCCTATCGCAGTGCGATTAGCACAAAGACGATCGATAAGCAGAAAAATGTCGCTTTTTTGGGCTGGGGAGTAGTCCGCTTCGTGCGTGGGTTTGCGCATGGCAACTTTCAGCGGCGATGAACTCCTGTTGCGCAGCTGTGATGGTCTTGCTAGTCGGCAAGCCGTTACACATTAACGGGTCCCCTTTGGGTTGGAGAGCGACAGGTGAGCACGAGAGATGGCATCAGACAACAGTTTAATAGGGATAGAATGTCTCTGCTCACCCCCGCGCTGCTGCTCCCGTCGGTGCCGCGCAACAGTTCCAGCAGTCAGTAGTTTGTTGTAGATCGGTCGGGTTGTTGTTCGGTTGTAACTGGCAGTGGAAACACGCTGAAGCTTCTCGTCTAGATTCGGGGTCTACGACGAAGGCGAGTGTGGGTGGACCTCTCGTTTTCGAGTTCTCAACACGTCTGCCGCGTCCACTGTTTTCCCGCGCTCCTTTGGGGGCTCCTCTCCTCCTGCCGCCGCGCCCAAGCTGGACCAGATCTGCGGGCCGCCCTTTGGTCCGCGCCGTCCGCCGGCTTATTCCAAAGCGAAAAGCTCCTACGGGGACAAACAGCTTACCGTCCCCGAGTCGCGGCGGAGGTCCGTTTTCAAGACGGCATGTGTCTTGAAAACACGCAGGATGTGTTTTTAAGTGGACACAGCTTTCGTCATCCCGAAAGGAAACAGACGTTGTTGTTGCTTTGTTTGGCGTCCACGCTTGAGCTCTTCACACCGACTAGGCCTGCTGATTCCCCAGCTCGAAGGGAGTCGCTAGGGTCGGGCTCGCCCGGTGGCCTCTGCGTTCGCGCGGAGTGGCGCCTAGAGAATTACGCTACGAATGGAATCGCGCGGACATGTAGCTTCCGCAACGCTTGTTGCTCAGACAGCCTGCAGAGGCAACAGCACAGAGGCGCGGGCTGAAGCGGCGGTGAAGCCGAACGACCCCGCGAGTGGCCTGCACAACCTTTGAACATTTAAATAACCATATATACGCTGACCTATTATTAGTAAAGACTAATATAAAGACATATTAGTAGAAATTAAGAAGAAGAAATGGACGTGGGCAGGGCATGTAATGCGAAGGCAAGATAACCGCTGGTCATTAAGGGTAACAGAGTGGATCCCTAGAGAAGGCAAGCGTTGCCGGGGGCGGCAGAAAGTTAGATGGGCAGATGAGATCAAGAAGTTTGCGGGGATAAATTGGTCACAGTTGGCACAGGACCGAGATAACTGGAGAATAATGGGAGAGGCCTTTGCCCTGCAGTGGGCGTAGATAGGTTGGTGATGATGATGATGATGATGATATACGCTGACCACTGAGCGAGAAATATCGAGTCAATATCAATCACGCTTATGCGACTCAACTAATCCACTAGCTTTATTGAACGGGTCGTCATCGCAATGAACTTCCTTGTCAAGCGCCATACATTAAAATTTGTGGCAGACAGAAACTTTGTATGAACCCGTAGGGCAGTGCTTAAGTTGTCAATAATTACATATAACGTCCCTCAGGCTTAAACAATTTACAATGTTCTTCAGACATTATTTCATTATGCGCATGCCTGACCCTTTCTTATACTGAAACGTGCTCGCGCCGAAACGTCCGCGTACTTAGATGTCCGTGTACCGAAAAGACTACCGAAACGACCTGTGCCGAAAAAGACCAGAGCCGAGATCAGGGCCTTTTTCATGTGGCTTCTTAGGCCCGGTAAAGCTGTGTACTCACGACTTTTGATCCAAGACATCTTCTCATAAACCTCGGGAAAACAAGGAAGAGGAGTAGGAATAACTAAATTATATTGAAATGGACTCGAAGGTTGTCAGCCATAACGTGAGGGGCCCCCAACTCCTCCCCACATGTCACTAGTTAGTCAGCTTCGGTGTGAAGGTGAGGTTGAAGCTTCTACCTTCAACTTCCAATGCGGGCAGCGAGCACACTCAAGATATTTTTTTTCATATGATCGAGCGGGGCCCCTGACAGCTGGGGGCGGCCGGGGCTGCAGCCCCCGTAGCCCCCACCTTAATCCGGCCCTGCCTCTGAGCTGCAGTGGCCTCGGTTGCTGACTTTACTAGAGAGACATACGTGAGGCCAGCCACTGCTTGACGTAGATATACGGACTCAATAAATCCACTTCACCGCGCCGAGCTTGTGAATAATGATCCCGTCACCTTTGCACTTCCAGAAGCTCGTTCGCGTCATCATGAACATCCTACAGAGCCGTATAAAGCATCGCCGTTCGGCCGTGTTACGATCGGCTTACGGTGTTGCGAAGAGCTTCTCTAATATTAGAGAGTTTTAGCTGACCGTTTTCGACGCTCCGCTCCGGTATCGGCGGCCCGCTCAACGCAACCGGAGCCAATGCCGTTCGCGGCCAAGCGCGCCACGCATGCGCAATGGCGCTTCCGCTTGCTATCGGAGCGGAGTGGACCGTGAAAGACGGTCAGCTAAAACTCCCTATTATCGGGTTTAAAATCCATCCGTCGTCCGGTTTCCAGTGGTGGTTCCCCCCCCCCCTCATCGATGGGGAGCGACCTGGCTTTGTACGAAACGACGCGGCGGCGACTGACGCTGCTGCTGGACACAAGCCGCTTTCAACGTTCGCCGGCAAGGCAAGTCACAATGACCGAGAACGTTGCACGGAGGGAGTGACAAAGGCGTCGCGCGGCATTGCTCTTTCGGCGGTAATCTAGGTGGTCCTGTCTTCTTCGGCTGTCATCTTATCGCATCGGGGGAACCCTTTCTGGCGTGTCAGAAACGCCGCTGTTCAACGAGCGCCCGACGCCGGATTACCGACGGGGCCCAGGCGCCCTCCTGTCGCTTTAACCTCGGGTGGTCCTAAGGGCTTCGACCTTAGGAGGATTGCACCACCAAAGTCAACCTGACACTGACCTGTGCGAGAGGAAAAGTGTCTTCTCTCTGTGATTGTGTGGACGTCAATTTGAGTGCCACGGATTTTCGTGATTGGTGCGTTCCTGAAAACAGCGGGAGAAAGGGTGACAGGGGCAGACCGAACCTGGCTATTTAATCTCGCGCGCGCAGGAGCGCAAAACCCTGTTCACTCAGTAAAACTCCATGTAAATTTCTGTACATAAGGTTTCTTTCTTCGCCCTACTCGGCCCCAATGTTTGCCCCTACTCCGGACCAACGGACGCCACCACCGGTCACGCCACCAGATCCCCAACAGCCGGTACCGGGCGGTTGACTACTTCAACAGGATTGAGCTGCAGCACCGCGGTAGCGCACACGCCCACATACTGCTCTGGATTGGGGATACACCCGCCGAGGACCTCTTCGACGACATGACCGCAACTACTGAGATGGTCGACTTCTTACGTTTCACTCGACGCGTCTTTGGTTCGGCGCGAGCCTTGTCAACCATTGCACGCACACCTGCTACAAGCGAGGCCCAACCAAGACGCACTGCCGATTCGGTGCCCCCTTCTGGCCAGTGAACAAGACCCGGGTGCTAACGCCTACGCTGAAGAACGACACCAACCATTCGAAAGTAACAGCACTGAAGATAAATTCCTCGAAATGCACGAAGGGCTCGCCACAGTCCAGTACGAGTCCATACAAGATTTCTGGGGCTATAAGAACATAGTAAACGAGTCGCACTACTTCAACGTTGGAAAAGCAGGCATTATCGTCCTACCACTTTTCTGCGACGGCACGTACCAGAAACATCGTAAGTAGCGCTTGAAACGGGACGACAGAAGAGAAGATACACACGACGGCGCTACTTACGATGCATCAACACCAACTAACCCAACTGTCCATTTTACTGAACGTAACAGAAAAGTGGGTGAATATATTCAACCCATGGATTGCATGTGGATTTGCAGGTTGTGGTCGACCCCGAAGCGTGAGCTGCGTACGTCGTCGACTACGTCAATAAGTCTAACAGAGTAATTGTCAAGGCGGTCAACCCCGATTTAGACATTAACAACCTGCTTCGTTGGCTCGGCGTCAACGTGTTCGACGCAGTCGAGATGAGCATCCAGGAAGCAGCTTGGACCATACGTCGTTTGGCAATGTCTGAGGCGAGCCGGAAGGTCATCTTCATACCCACCATGCCACCGGCGGAACGTACACGTGTGCGGAAATCCGTCGCCGAGAATGTGGTTGTCGATTCGACCGCCGTCTGGAAGCTTGATGCTATACAGAAGCACGAGGATCGGCCACAGAGCCTGCGACACCTACACACTGCCGAGTTTGCCGTGTGGTATACACGGGCTCCAAAAGTAACTACCGCCGCCGGTTGCTACCACGTGTCATATGCTACCAGGCATACCGCCCGAGGAGGAAGACGACTATACAAGAGAGGGATGGTGCTCCTGTACGCACCTTTCCAACGGGGAATTGACATCCTCGACCGTTTTGTATACGAGGGGCACCTACGCTCCATCGTCGAGCGCCACAAGACCTACGAAAAGGGTGCGTCGGCGGATGGGTTGAACGACATGTTCAGCGAGATACTCTGTGAACGGTGCGACCAGCCCAAGTGTGGTGAGGGCACGTCGAAGCAGTTGGTGGTGGCCATGCACAATGACGCTGACCCCACACGTGGTGAGATGCTTTTGGATGTGGTAAACGATTTCTCGGACGTTGCAACCACGGCCTTGCTACCAGGCCAGTGCGCTGCGGTAAAGGTGAATGAGGACGTGATGTCAGCAGCTGACTACAACGCCGTGATGAGGCTCACGAATGCCGAACAGCGCGAAATTGTGATCGAGTCTTACCGCATACTCGTGCTGCCCAATCACAAGCCAATGCGTGCGTTCATGACGGGGTCTGCGGCCTGTGGCAAGCTCTACACTGCATTTGCGTTCATAGAAACGTTCAACCGCATTTATGCTACGTCAAAGAGTAAACACAACGCTTACGTGGCCACTGCGACAACGGGAAAGGTCGCGGCTGCCATCGTCGGTGTAACAGTGCACTCAGCGCTCAAGATCAACATGAGTGGCGACGATGGCCTGCGCCACAGCGACCTCAACAAGTTCAGACTCGCATTCGCCAACGTTCGCCTTCTAGTAATCTATGAGGTGAGCATGATGGGCTTGGAGCTACTGGCCAAGGTCGACAGCCGCATGCGCCAGATACTGTTACGGCGAGCCATTTGATGGCATGGGCGTGCTGCTCTGCAATAACCTTCGCCAGTTACTACCTGTTCGAGGCACAAAAATATACAAGACCAGTAAGAAGCAGGTCCGCATGCAGACCGAGATGCCGTGGCAGCTATATCGACTACCATCCACTTGTGCAGGTAATGCGCCAGAATTGTGCTCTTCTCCTCGCTGCTTCAAGATCGGCGATGGCGACCCACTAGACGCAGACGACGTGGGCTTACTGCAGTCCCGTTTCGTGACCACTGCCGTCGCACACAACCTGTGCCCAGATGTTGCCCGGTTTTTTTTCTCTTACAAGGACGCCGATGCGTACAACAGTTATCTGGTCACTGGCGACCGTCAAGCGTGGTGAGGCCGAATGCGGACGACATCATAATCGACCACAAGTCGCAGAACCAGTATGATACTATGACGACACCAAGGCGAACCTGGCGACCATGGAAGTGTGCGACACGGGTGGTATACCCGCACACCTCTCACTGTGCGTCGGTAAGCCGTATATGCTTACGGCCAACGTGAAGTTATGGACGGACTGGTGAACGGTGCCATTGGCCTGCTAGGCTACATACAGCACAACACGGAAGAAACAAGATGATACGCCTCGGGCTTGACTTCCCATCCGAAACGGCTGCCAGAATAGCAAAACTCAAAGCGGCCCCAATGAGGACCGCATTCTACGATACGCTTACTGGGTGCCCGTCAGGCGACGCGTCATCAACGTGACCCTCTCCAAGCGCACCCACTTCCCCCTGGTGCAAGCGAGCGCAATAACCATAGACAAATCTCAGGGCGCGGCTTACGGTGAGGTGGTGTACTCATATGACAAGCCCCACCCACTTCGCCTTGTGTACGTTGCGCTTTCGCGGGCCACCAGCCTCGAGGACCTCTTCCTCACAAAGACAATGACGCGGTAGCGCTCAACAATACTCTTGAGGAGAAAGTAGCCGCGGGAATCGCTGCCCAACAGCACAGGCGCACGACGTCAACCCAAGGTCGCACCATCCTGGCTGAAATAGGGTTTGCGACATCTCACTTATCCCCTTTACCAAAAGAACCTCCACCATGGGACACAATTCCTAGAATAATGGTCAAGCTCATCCCAAGTCGCATGGACCCGTCTTCAGACTCCGGCAGGCGCCGAAGTAGAGCCCTCCATCTTTCCAGCCCACCACATGACACATATTACACAGACGCCATGTTTACCGACAACATAGCCACAACTGTCGCGGTAGGTCCACGTGAAGACATCATCCGTCAACACTGTAATGTACCTTCTTCTACAGCTGCTGAAATTCAAGCCATTGCTGATTCGATCATGCTGCAAACCCATTCAACTGACCAAATTACCATCCGCACGGATAGTCAATCTGCTCTCAGAGAATTCGCAACTAACTCCTTACCTGCGCACATTCATCACGAGCTGACATGCTACACGGCAGCCCACAGTCACCTGCACGTATTTCTAGAATGGGTCCCCGGACACCAGGGAATTGTAGGGAATGAAAGGGCTCACGCCCTTTCTCGTGCAAATCGAAACCCGAGCGACCTCACACGCCGCGAAGGCACTTACATCCGCCAGGCTTCTCCCTCCCTTGTGACCTAGTTCTTCACTATATAATGACCCGAGATGGCACGCCCAACTGTTAGGTGTGTAGTGCCTATCCCGACGTTAAACGCACCTACTGGACTTGTCCTCGCACCAGGCGATCACCTCACTTTCTTCATTCACACCTTTTACCATCCCACATTCCATACTCGTGAGAAAGCGGGGCCGCTCCTCCGCCTGATCTTCGCCCCATCCTTTGGCCTCGCCTCGCCCGGCACATTGCCCACGTGCGGGGCCCTGACACCTGCGGAATTCCCGCCTGAACGTATTCCTGGCCCACCAGAACCCCATTTTCGGCAGCCCGGACATGGGCCGCTTTAAATAAAGTTTGATCTCTCTCTCTCTCTCTCTCTCAACTACAGCGCTGGATTTTTTCTTGCTATAGCCACTGCGCGAGCCTGGGACCCGGCGGTCGCGGCGAGGCACGCGCTCACGAGCGCTCGCAATTTTTTTTCTCCTCGGGGTTTTTACCAGCTTTTTTCTGCCAAAGCCACTGCGCGTGGCGCGGACGTTCGGCGGTCACCGCGAGGCACGAGCTCACGAGCGCTCGGAATTTTCTTTGGTATTTTTCTTGCAACGGTGAACTTACGGCCAGTAACAGCAGCTCCGCTGTTCGAAAGGACGGCGAGGAAGATGATTATGATTAGACGACACGTGATTACAACCACGATACTCACCTTGTCGGAAGCTAGCGGCAGAGCAGGCCACCATTGCCACGGCGGGGGCTTCTTCGAAAGCAAAACTCATAGCGACTCAAGAAGCGCAGTTAGGAATTTTGCGAAGGAACGGGCCTAGTTCGAGGCACTAAGGTCTCTTGTCCACTTATAGATTGGAGAAATGTCTAAATCGCATAAGCGAGGGAACAAGAACGCTCAATTGAAACGCGGTTCAAGATCCGGCTTGCGGATCCGGTCGCGTGGACGAAACATCTGAACCCTTCTCATCTGCTGGGACGGAGGTGGACCGCCCGGTATTTTGCGACTAAATAATGACCCATGAATTAAAACAGTCGAAATATCCTACCTCACAGGACTCTAAACAAGTAGCAGCAAGTAGTAAGGAATCTCTTACAGACAAATACATTCTTCAATGCTGCCATATACGGTCACTGTCACCCAGGGCTCTAAACGAGAGAGTGTAAGCTAATATACGGGCAGAGTAGACCTACACCATATTGTTTGGGCATGTTCTCAAAGGAACAGTTCCTTAGGTGATTCTCAGTTAAGATTTAGGAACTCTGTGAGACCGTTTTGCGAAGCTCTGACCTCGACGCCGAGATGCGGGTTGTCCGCATAGCCGGAGACGCCGCCGGAGCCCAGGGGCTTCTGGCCGCCGTCTGAAGGGGCTCAGCCTCCTTTACTTCAAAATTATGTTGGTCAAATAAATGTTGCCTCTTTCTCTCTCCCTCGCAAACTTTTAAGAGAGTTCGTTCTTAGCTCATATATGGTCATTGTCGATACCGACTGCACTGTCGTGCAAGGCCACTCCGAACGTAGGACCGGTCTTTGTCTAAGCGTGAGTAGTTTGTGTGGTTCCGGTGGTATTTAAAAAAAATGTGGTTGATTCCTCTGACATAGGAATCGGTAATACACGAAAGTGAAATGTGCAGCGAAATCTGCAGCTGAGCATGATTTCCGGGTCGACGGCTGTGTTGTGGGTGTGCTCGGCGAGCGACGTCCTGCTGGCGGGTCGCTACGGCAAAGGTGCACTGGCGTGATTTTTGTGACGGATATGACGTTAGTGAAATCTTGGTGTATCCCGGTATAAAAAACTTTCGTGTTAAAATATAAATCCCGAAAACGAACGCCAAGTATAACGTACTCTTTGGTTCTAAAGGTTGCTTCCCCGCAAGAAGACCCTGTGTGCAGGGGTGCACCCTTTACAGGCCGTTTGCTTCGTTGTACTGGCGTCATTTCCGTGACGTATACGACGTCACTCAAATGTTTGTGTATCCCGGAATAAAACACTTTCGTGTTTAAAAAAAACAAAATAAATAACGCCAGCCCTCATGCGTGTTGTGAGGATTTCGGCGAAAGAGTAACATGCACGGGCTGAGACTAGTTTTTTCAAATTTACCACGCCCAGCACCGGAGGTGTGTCGGCCCCTCCTCGATGAAGAGTTGGGGCGGAGCATCACGACGCAAGTGAGGAGGACACACGCAGCGCTTCTTTATACACACTCGTACACGACGTATCTTACACAGGCAAACACACTTCTCTGAGCAACACAGGAGGAGGCACGCGCTTCGGGGGGCGTGTCCACGACGAGGCTTAGCAGACGAGGCTTAGCAGTCTTTTGAAAGCGCCGGGTAGCGGGACTTGAGGCTGTTCATGAGGCGTGCGTGGTGCGCATTGTTCACTTTCACAAAGGGCACCCTGCGCCGTTCCTCGCTCGCGATGATGGTCTTAATGCCGGGCGCGTGCACCAGGAAGGCGTTGTCCAGGATGTGGAAGTCGTAGCCGCGCAGGCACAGCTCGTAGCTCTATGCAGGAGAGAGAGGGCACGGGAGAGGGGGCAACGGTTAGACGAGTTATTTCTCTAGCACTCACCAAATATTGCAGCACTATGTTAGGGGAAAAGCCTTTTACGGGCTCGGGCTGTTGGCGTCTCCTGTCGTCGTCGTCGTCGTTTAATGTAGCCGCAGTACTGAAATGCCGGGACACTCGTTTTCCAACGACTCGCGCTACAATGTAACGCGTACTAAAGAGCACACCGGGACACTCGTTTTCCAACGCCCCGCGCTAGAACGCTTCGTGCTTCAAGGCACGAGACTTTTACAGCAAAGCTGTATACTTCTACCCCAGAACGGTTTCATTTTTGTGGACAAAAACGCCAAGGGGCTAAGAATACAGTTATAAACTGCATGTTTCTCCCCTCCCCAGGTTTCCCGTTAGTGGAGATGGCTCGGGATGTTTTCTCATGGCATCCCGCGAAGAAGTGTGCTTAGTTCTAGGTTCTTTAACTACCACGAATTTCAACCTTGTAAAGATGTCTAAATCGTATAAGCGAGGGAACAAGAACGCTCAATTGAAACAACGCGGTTCAAGATCCGGCTTGCGGATCCGGTCGCGTGGACGAAACATCTGAACCCTTCTCATCTGCTGGGACGGAGGTGGCATTGTCGGAACGAACACACACACACGCACACGCACACGCACGCACACGCACATATATATATATATATATATATATATATATATATATATATATAGTCTGGAATCAAAAACTCACACAGAGCGCGAAAAAATAAGGTTAGTAGAGACAGAGACACACGAGAAGGACATTTAAAATAAAAATAAAAGTTTACTGACGTTTCAGGGAGAGGACTCCCTTTCTTCGTGTGTCTCTGTCTCTACTAACCTTTTATCTATATATATATATATATATATTGCGGGCGTTGGGAGTGTGCTGCTCTGATATTTATGCGTGGGAGCGACATCATCATGGTTATATGCAGCGTGCAAGACAGAAGGTCAATCTCCCTGTTACTTCTACCCACCTAAACCCGTCGCCACTATCACCTGTGAACAATCATCATCATCCCTGAGGGTTCGTTCCTTCAGTGGCCTATGCCCGGAAGCCTAATAAAGGTGGTCCTTTCACATCTCGGAACTCCGTCTATCAATATATATATACATATACGCGCACACTCCGGGGTGTAGAGGAGGATTGGATGTACTGTAACTTTCGTATCTCCTACACTGGCTGCTGGGCGTGACATCACACGGTCAAATTCTGCCTTTAACAATATATGCCGAAGAGCGCCCTCTTTTCATTGGGCCCTCATGTACTCCCGAAAAATTGATCCGCCACAGGACCTGCCGAGACGCGCGAGTGAGCGAGATGCAGATCACTGTTGTCGTCTTTGCCAACGCGGAAATGTCTGAGAAGAAAACAAATGTTACCATTAACGCTCTTGTCTAGTAGCCTGGTATTCTCGTGCAGAATTCGCCGGCACCATCTGCTGGTGTTGCTTCGTATGTCGTTTCAGCTTCTCGTGCACGAGAAGCTGGAACGACGTATGAAACGACACCAGCGCCCCTAATAAGGCTCTCAGTTTGACCGGGACACCGCTACGGGGCGCCGTCCAGATACCAAGATAAAAAAATGGCCAAGCATCTGCTCCTTTCGTTGCAAATGTCGATGAAAGACGATAGTCGACTGGCGCCCCTGGCAAGTAAATGCCTCCCTTCTCTTTCCCCCGCACCTATCATGCTGTTCCCGCCCTCCCATGCTCATCCCGTTTCATGCACTCCCGGCCCGTTCCTCCCAAAATAACACGCTAGAGGTTTGTTCAAGTCAATTTAAATTTACCGAGTTCCGCTGGTCCAAGTCGGGTGCCTCGATGCCAGCGCTGCCGTACGGCGGAGACGCGCGTGAATCAAGGCACCCTACTACAACGTTTATAGAACCACGTTGCCCTACTACACGAGCTTTCCAAACGAAACGTGGAACCTATCTAGTGGAGCCTTTCGTTGCTGTTGTAGTTTGATTTTTTAATGCCGCCAGGCAGCACGGGCAACAGCAGGGGACGGTTTTCTGCAATTCATGTATTTCATTTGATATCCCAAAAACCAAGAATCCGTGAATTTTTTAATAAAGGAACACTGCAAATATCTCTCATGCATTGATTTTCTGCCTGATATTTTCGCAATTTCTTGTTCTTGTTCAGCAATGTTGAAAAGTATGAACATTAACACCGGACTTAGACGTTTAGATTTGGCTGTGGGTATATAAGACTATTGCGCAGTTTCTGTTTCACTTTGGCCGGCTGGCTGAATCGAGTGACAGACAGGCAGACATACAGACAGACCAAATTTTCTGCGTTTAAGTAGCCCAAATAACACTATCGTCTTTAATAGTTCTTATTTCTGCTTCATTCCTGCTCGGTCACAACGTAGAAGCAGCGGGGGACTGCAGCAGCGCTGCAGCGAGTAAAGCCCTAACGCTGCCCGAAGTGGCGGCAATGGGCGTCCAACTCCCAGCGCAGCAACTATTGCCGCTGCGTCAACCGCGCTAAGGTTAAATTTGGCACACGCTTACGCCGGCGTTGGACGCCACTCGGTAAGCGGTCTCTCTCAACCCCTTTCTCATTGAACTATCCCAAAAGAGCATCACCCTTTCGACCAAATTTAAAGTCCCAATCGGTTACTAAGTGCGCGTTTGTAGTCCGACGTCAGCAGCGCGCAGGTAACGTTGGTAGCCGTTTCAGTGTGTGCCAAAAGTGCGGGACGCCTTAGCGCAACTGCGAGGAACACGCGCTGAGGGTTCGCCTCATTCGTGCACGCTACCACTGCTACCATCAGCTGACGTTAGCGACGTGCGAAACAGAAGCCGATCCCGCGCTGCAACCGCCGGAGCGTGACAGCTACCGGCAATCGCGTCGTTGCACGTGAAAGTGTAGAAGGTCATGTTTTTGGAAACATGAAGTTGAGGTATGCCGATGCCGATGAATGAAGTGTGCCGATCTGTGCCACAAAGTCAAACAATTTTCACAGGTAGTTAAAATCGCCCAGACATATTTCACGTCCGCCTTTTGAGGGTCATTATTATGCTGATGCGTGTCATATTATCAAATGATTTGCTTTTCCAGCTAGCAGTCGCTCAAACACTTATACGCTGATTTTGTGTGTCTGGTTTTATTGCATAGCTGGCGTGTTGTGCAAAAAAAAACACTTTAAAAGATCTGCTAGGCGGAGAAACGTACATGTCATCCAGCGAATTCTTCGCGGACCCCTGAACTGCCCTACCGTACCCATTGGAGTTCGGGAACTCCCATTTGTGCACCACTACAATAAACAATAGATGGGACATGTCAGAAAAATTTTGCGCCGTTGGCCCATTAACACCGAGCGAATGAAGAACAGAATATGGCGGAGAGGAGGACCGTAAGCCCAGTCCCGAGCACACATGTGGATACGGAATCTCAAGCCCTTCCCGGGCCGGCAGCGGAATTAGCTGCGGTGGCGCTGCGCTCGCGGTTGCTAGGTTGACGTCAAGTCGAAGCAGTGCCGGCCGGCTTCTCCTTGCCCGATGCGTCCGTCGTGCGGATTCCCGGCGCTTCCTATCACTCCTTCTACGCGTTATAAAATGGCGTGTGACTTGAGTGCAGGGTCGGGTAGATGGCAAAATAGAATGGAACGGAAATGAGGCCAACGAAATACTGATACTCGAGGACGACAAAAAAATGGCCGCATCTCCTCTCCGTGGGTGATGGCAAGGGTGCGGAGTACGGGGACTCGAAATGACATCCAAGTCGCGCCCCGAGTGACATCCGATTTGCGCCCCGACCGTCATTCGATTTGAGCCGTGAGTTGCACCTTGATTATTCCCTAAATGAAACCGCAACTCACGGCTCAAATCGAATTTCGCTTGAATTTCGCTTGATGATGGTGCGCGCACGGATGGACGCGGACGGACATTGGGAGGTCCTAAGGTACTCCGCACCGTTACAGGCGAGAAAGTAAGCCGTTTGACTCTCGGGTAGTAACTCACGGTCGTAGCCCAAATGGTAAGACGACTGACACTAACTCTGTGTGGTCTACCAGACACAGGCTCGAATACTGCCGGTGCCTGTATGATGTTTTGCGATTGTAAATACTATGCGCACAGACGCGGACGGACATTGCGCGGTCCTAAGGTACTCCGCACCTAAAAGGAGCGACAGGCAGCCAATGCCGCTGCAAAGGCGAGGAAACGGGACCACTTAGATGGTTTGAACGCAAAGCACGGCTGGCAAGGTGTGCGAGTGGCGTATGAGAAACGCCATGTTAAGGGCATCTAAAGTGACAGCAAGGCGTGCGCATCAGGCTAAGCCTCGTGTTCGCAAGGGAGAGGTAATTGGTGCTCACGCATTCTTGAAGATCCACCGATGGATCTTCCAATTAAACCCGCCGCGGTGGCTCAGTGGCTAAGACGTTGGGCTGCTGAGCACGAGGGCGTTGGTTCGATTCCCGGCCGCGGCGGCCTCTTTTCGGATGGAGACGAAAAGCAAAAAACGCCCGTGTGTTCGAGATTTCGGCGCACGTTCAAAATCCCCAGGTGATCGAAATTAATCCGGAGGCCTCCACTACGGCACGCCTAGCTCATCGCCTGCGTTTCGTCGGCGCGTCAAACCGTATACAATCAACCTTCCAATTATATTTTGTAAAGAAATTAATTTTTTTGCAGCACACATAATGCGCAGTTGTATACGCACTATAGGTGCTATTCGTTGAAAAGTTTAGCTGTCAATTTCTTTGATTGGCAACACTGGAAACGGCCACAGACATGGCCGATGCGCCAAGGACACGGCGCGGCTTGAGCCACTGCGCCCGCACGCCGAAGAAAAAAAAATTGGCCGCGTATCTGCTCCTTTCGTTGCAAATGTCGTCAAAAGACGATAGTCTTTATCGGCTTTTGCGAAGTAAATGCCTCCCTTCGCTTTCCCGCTCACCTCTCATGTTGTTCCTCTTGCGTCGCGCTCCTCCCAAGGTAAAGACGCCAAAGGTTTGCTTAAATCATTTTAAATTTCCCGCGTTCCACTGCTCCAAACCGGGTGTCTCGATGCGAACGCTGCCGTACGGCGAAGACGCGCGTTAATCGAGGCGCCCTACTTCCGCGTTTATAGAACCGCATTTCCCTACTCCACGTGCGTTGCAAGCAGAACGTGGAACCTATCTAGTGGAACCTTTCGTAACTGCTTCCGGTTGATTTCTTAAAATGGCGCCAGAAGCTATAGTGGCGCGGGCGACAGCAGGCGACGGCGGAGTGAATTCTTTTTCTGCAGTTGATGAAGTATTTAATTTCGCAAAAGTCAAGCACGTTTGATTTTTTTACAAAAGAACACTGCAAATATCACTTCTGTATTGATTTGTTGTCTCATATTTGCGTAATGTCTTGTTCTTCTTCAACAATGTTGACAAGTATGAACATTACGCCGGGCATAGACGGGTAGATTTAGCTGTGACTATATAAGACTATTGCGCAGGCATTGTTTTGCTGTGGCCGGGTGGCTGAATCGAGTCACAGACAGACAGACAGACCAAAATTTCTGGGTTTAATTAGCCCAAGAAAGACTATCGTCTTTAAAAAAACACCGGCGTGCGTCATCTGCTCCATTCCAATCCGATTCTAAACGGTGGCGTCAACAGAGATGTTATTAATTTAAACTCGAGGGAATACTGTGCGTTCGATGAGGTAGAGCTTGTAACGTGAAACAGCCATGTGTTTCACAGTCGTGCTTAGCATGGACAAGTACCGCCATCCCGCGGAGCCCGACGTAACGAGTGACGGCGCACCACGGCCGGGCTAGAGCGGCGGCGCGCGCTGTGTCGCAGCCACGGCGGCGGCGGCGAGAACAATGCAACCCTGTCTCGACGTGATCTGCCACCACCAACGCGTGCACGCCGCTGCTCTAGCCCGGCCGTGGGCGCACTCACACGGTTGCATGGAGGAGAAGAGGGGTGCCTGAACTGCGGGCCGTGCGCACACAATCGCCTAGCTTGGCCACAGATATGGCTGCGCACACTTGGTTATAACTTGGTTGCCTGCATGCAATCCGCGCCATTAAATACCGGCTATAGGTCCGGGAACACGCGCGCTCCTCCAACTACAGTGCTTTGACACTCACGCGACGCATGCTTTTCATCTAGAGTTCATGCGGGCGCGTCTAAATCGCTCTGCTGCGCAGTGATAGCGAGACGCCAACAGCCCCTCAGCCGAGCAGCGCGTGCGTCTTTTCACGCGTCTCCTTGGTGGTAATCTTTAAGATAAGGTGGTGGTTTAATTTTTTAATGCTCTCGGTGCTGGGACATTTGCGGCATGGTTGCACCGAGGACTGTGGAAAGGTTATTATTTAAGTGCGCAGTTAAACCATAATGTGATAACGGAATGTATTTTTCCGGCAAACAATAAACGTAGTCCAAGACATATCGCGGTAACCGGGAATTACTTTTACTGTGGATTGCACGTCCACTGCCGCAAGCAGCGTTGGAAGCCTATCGCCCAGCAAACTGCCGGCCTTGCAGCAAGGCTGCGATAAAATACCCACGCTCAACGCAAGCGGCAGAAAGTGGAAAGAGCATTAGATGGTTTTTGTACATAGCCACGATGGGACATGTATAAGGCAAAACAACGGTGGAGGGTGGAGGAGAGGGGAGGAAGCTTTCGAAATGGGGGCTTTTTCGAAAGGCGGCTTTCTGCCGGCCATCCCAACTTTGAAACGTGGCCTTTCGAAATCAGCGCTATCGGTAACGTTGCCGCCGTATGTCACGATTTGCCATGCGGTCATCCGTCACCTGTGCTGATATTTTGCCGTTGCACTTGTGCCTTCTGATTCGATCTTACAGCTACAGTTCTCACATCGCCTGACTCAACGTTTCACAAGTCTTTCTTTATAGCATATGCAAATACTGTCCATGCCAGTAGACCTATCGCGCCGGTTTCATCCGTCTACGAAAGCTTTGAGTTAGGTATAGTTGGTATCGCTAACTGGAATGACATTTGTTTATACAGCACCGGTCAGGCTTATTAGTCCCCAAATCTGGGGTTTAGCTCTGGGGTTTAATAAACATGTCCAAATGAGGCTCATAACGCACGCAGTAGAGCGATTTGGACGGCATGGGATTGGGCTAGTCAATCTTTCGGTCCAGATATAAAGGAACACTGTCAGGCCCGGTACGCCCCGTACTTTGGGGCTTGATGTTATTTTGTAGATCAAAAGTTGGAAGCGCGTGTTTTATTTGTGCATTAGAAAAGGTATACTTTGTTTCATATAAGTTGCAACAATCAAAATCTATGTGGTGCACTTAGCTCGAAGTGTACTGTTAGCACCATTGTTCCATGGGGAAGCAATCATTCTGGGCACTGTCAATCAGGACTGCTAACCAATACTGTTCCGTTGTTCCGTAACGGTGCATCTTCATTTAGAAGCACTGTCCAACTTTTTGCGCACAAACAGTTTTTGGAATTTATCTTGCGCCAACGCTGGTTTCCGTTCAGTTAGCGCGTCGTTTCACGTTGCCAGTTATTACTCTTTCTGAATTTTATTATTTTGATGATTCCATTGCGCCTGCAACATGTTTGTAAAT
This sequence comes from Haemaphysalis longicornis, assembly GCF_048455015.1. Lineage (NCBI taxonomy): Eukaryota > Metazoa > Arthropoda > Arachnida > Ixodida > Ixodidae > Haemaphysalis > Haemaphysalis longicornis. Next base: position 33,943,440 of record NW_027526422.1, on the reverse strand, counting down.
GTATCATATCATATACCATATGCGCGCATCTCTGAAAATTTCAACCTATGTAAGCATCCTGACAATGCAAGTTCAACCACGCGCACATTGTCCTCTCGGTCAATTTCTATTGTGCTTCGTGTCTGCTGACCTGTCGCATTTTTTTTTTCAAGCGCATGCGCAACACCTCTTCACCTTTCGCGTGTGGCTGCTGATTTTCATCGCCCATGGTTCCTAATTGAACTTTATCCCGTTAAATATTATCCTTCCCCGTGCACACGGAAAGAGATGGTCATGACGGGAGGCACTGAACGCTTTCCATATCCATAAACTTGCCAGGAGCCAGTTTACGATCGTGCATACGACCTGCAAAATCATTCCGTTCTATTGTGAGAAGATGAGGTGGTGGCCTTGCCAATCAGTCGTACGGGAAAGTTAAATCAAGGCCCGCTTCGAAACGAATCAGTCTGGATTGTACGATTTCTCTGTCTCCGCATTGGAGGCAAATTTATTCAAACGCTCAGACGGCGTCTAAACGAGCTTCTGGAGAATATATGATCTCCTACGTATGGTTTGTTCTGCAACGTTACGTTCTGCACGTCACGTTCTGCGCAAATCTCAGCAGAACGAGCACGACGTCAAATTCTAGGGCTGTTCACACATCGCGTGGTCTGGCCCAGTGAGCACAATGCTTACCTGTGCCATTTTATCCCTCTTGCCCTCCCACGTAAGTTCTTCGGCGTAGAAAGGGTCGTCGTTGGTGCCGATGTAGATTGGTTCCCAAGACCGCTTGGTGCGGTCCCGCTTCGTAGTGGTGAGCACGCCGAGGACGTCGTCATTCGGCACGTACTCGATCCACTCCTCGCGCTTGGGGAACTTCTGGCACTGGTCGCAGACCCACTTGTGGAAGAATATGGCCGTCTTGTTGTGCAGCATCTGTACAAGGGCGCGCTTGGTGAGCGGCGGCTGCTGCTTTGCCTGGACCTCGAAGATGGGCAGCACGAACACCTGGGGGACACTGGCCAGCGTGGCGTTCTGGCGCCGCCGCTCTTCAACCAGGGCCAGGAAGCGCGGGATGACGTTGGCGCTCGGGTAGAGCTCGATGTCCGAGGCCAGGACGAAGCGCGTCCGCGCCCGACGCCGAGCCACGTTCCGGAGCACGTTGATCGGATACGTCATCTTGTTCGCCTTTCGAAACTGGGCGTAGTCGCGTTCCATCACGTCCGAGGCGCACGTACCGTTCCACGAGCGCAGAAAGTGCGCGGAAGAGTTGACTACGACGGCCGCCGGCGGCGCGTGAACTTTGTCGTACACAATGTGCCACGAAACGTTGGCACGCACGCACGGATCGTCGCACAGCCTCAGGTACGCGATCTTGTCCATCGCCACCACGTAGTCACTTCCGGGCGCGAACACCGCCACGGATACGGGCCCCTGCCAGCGGGAGCAGAGAACAGGAACGTGCTGCAGGAACTCGTGCGTCGCCTGCGTCGTCAGGGTGACGCTGTCGTCGAACGGCGTGGACAGGTCGGACATTATGAAATCCTCCTGGACGCTGTACTTGGCTGACGTCTTTCCCAAGGAAGACCCGCTGGGCTTGGGGGCGGTTGCAACGCCGCTACTACTATCACCCCGAGGCGCGCTGGTGTCCGGCGCTCTAGTCGTGGCCTGCCTCGACTGGAGGGGCTGCCTGTTCTGAAACTGAGGCTTTTGGATGCTTGCTGAGGCGACCTTGACCGGCTGTGGCGATGCCGGAAGCCTGGCGGCATCCGCCGCTTCGGGTTGCGACAGGTTGGCCATGACGAGCACGCAGGGCTTGACGTCGTTTCTGGGCATTTGAAAGCATATCATGTTGTAGACGGCAAGCAGGATGTTGACTGTGACGAAGATGCGGTACGCCAGGCGAAGCTCCGGCCTGTTGGAGCCGGCCATTGCTGCCCCTTCGTTTCGGGGCCCACCAGTCTTGCGCGGGACGCGAAGCTTCTAAGTCATTGCTCAGCCCGGTGTCATGTGCTTCGTTGACATGACGCCACTTTGGTGAACACTCAGGGTCACTGGAGGAATCATCGATCCTACGCACTAAGCATATGTGCTATCAAAGTCCCGGCTTCTTCGGTGTCGTGCGGATGCTGGGATTCTTTCACCATGATAGGCTCCCTTCGTCGGCGATCTGTGAACAACTGGCACGTCTCTGACGACGCGCCCATTTTGCGTCTGGGAGCTGCCTGGCCCTGCGATAAAGAAAATACAATGGTTGTACGAAAGGAAAAAGGGGCGAATACAGCGGGATCGTATGCGCATACGCAGCATTCACAACGTTAAAGTTAGCACCCGTCGTGAACCCTTCGTTGCGGTCCAAAGATACTTGCGCCGTGACCTGAAATTACCCGCGCCAGATATTAAACTGTTAGCTTAACAAACTTTTGTGAGACCGAAACTCGAGTATGCTTGTTCAATCTGGCACCCCTGGCAAACGTATCTTACTAACGATCTAGAAAGGATTCAAAACCGTGCCGCCCGTTTTATTTGCTCCCAGTACTGTAACAATATCAGCGTCACCGCACTAAAAGAATCATTGAACCTGCCATCACTTGAATCTTGTAGAATAGTTTGTACCTTGTACAAACTATTTGTATATTTTATGTAATGCCTTCGGGCCTCTAAGGTGGAAATAAATGAAAGTGCTACCGGCTTGTGCTTTCAGTGTTGCTATTATTATTTGCTACCATTACTATTTGTTACTATTTGCTAGCACAATAGCATTAAAGTGCAGATGTCTAGGAGCGCGTAAATTATCAAGCGCGCATGCGTCATTGTCCGCTATGCACGTATGACGCCGAACAAGGTGCACGGGAAGCGCGATCATGCAAATTAGTTTGGCGCGTCCACAGAATGCATGCAGAGGGAACTGTAGTAGCGCAGAATCAAAGCCATGCTCTGTTTGTTGTTATTTTTTTTACTCACGTGCGTCTTGTTCTCTGTGCACGTTTAATACAAACTAGATTTCTGCGCGCTTCTGCGGAGTTGATGATGCGCCCTGTCACAGAATTCTTTGTTGTACAAGATGCGAAGTACATCCTGTACTTTTGTTCCTTTGTTGTTTTGTGGACGTAAATTGACTTTAGCATTGTTAATTGGCTGGGTGCGGTATACATTACTGGGTGTATGGTATACTGTATACGGTACGGTATACATTACATTACGGTATACTGGGTGCGGTGTGCGGTATAGGGCGTACATGTCATACTATTTAACAAACTTGGTGAATCAGTCGGCACATGACTGTGGCAAAAGAGACAATCTCTGTCCTCGCCGCTTGGCTCCCTATTTTTTCTTACCATACAAGTCACGTGATTACCTCGCAGCTGACTCCTGTGCCTGCCCTAATAAATCGTCAGTCTACATAGCACCTGAACCGAATCCCGTAAATAGCGCTTTGGCGTACGGCACGATCTTGTCGTTGTGTTTATTGGCCTTCATGGACATTTTAATTAGCGCTGAAAGGAAGGCCTTGTCTTATTAGCCGAAAGCCGTGAGAAACAGTATTGAATGTAATGCCGGTGAATATTCGGCATTTACTCGCGACCACGGTGCAAGAATATTCTTACACCGTGCTCGCGACCCTACCCTTCTCGGCCTCTCTTATGGGCTTGTGTCATTTTTTTTCGCACGTCAACAGCAGAATTCTTTGAGAATATATGAGTATGCAAGTTTGCTTGACCCCTTCAGTCGTGTGGTTTCGATCGACATTGTGATACGTTCAACCACCAGGTATGACCCCGACCCGTCCGAAATCGTGCATTAAAACTTCTTCCTCTCCCCCAAGGGATTTGTTAAGCTAACAAGAGTGTTCCTTGCCAGGTCTCGGGTTTAAATTCAACGCGTGCGGGTTATGACGTAGCCAGGAACGTTAAGGGGGGGGGGGGCGCTTATCTTTTAGCAGTTGTGCTTTATAGGCATATAGGCAGCACTGTATCAATGTCAAAGAGCCCTACAGGAAATCGCCAGCGTAGCGATAAACAAACTTCAACATTCCTTCCAATTCTGTTGTCTTTGTCAAGGTGGCACAAAAAGATATTTCACAAATTTAAGCTCTTTTATAGGGTTATGTACTCCATCGCCCCTCTATACAGCTAGCTCTCGTTCGCCGCCTAGGTAAAGTAGCGCTAAAACCCCTACGGACGAGAGCAGTGCGCCAACCGGCCCTCCCCTTTCCGTTTCTCGGAAATATGGAACCGGATGTGCCGCCATGTTTTGTTGCCAGCGTTTCCGCCGCCGCCGACATAGCTACCGCGCTATCGCGGACTGTTGGTACGCGCATTGGATGGAACTGCATTGTTACTTTGCTTCCCAAGCTACGTCTAAGCCGCTCCCGTAGTCCACCGAAACGTGAACAGGACGGAGGGGCTTCATTGTTTTTCTCGTTTTCTTCGAGCTACCGAAGCGGAATTGCCGCCCTGATACTTTTGTCGGCGAGTGCTCAGCCGCGCCTGCGTCTTCGCAGCGCGCCGATACACGCATTGCAGTGCAGTGCAGTTATTTTGCGGTGCATAAATTCGGCGTAGACAGCTAAAGAGCGTTTGGAAAGCGCGCATAAGCGCGCACGTATTTACTGACCGTCTGTTCTCGCCCAACGCCGGACTACCGTGCCTAGAATATACTGGCTAGTATATACTGGCCAGTAAACTGGCCTCGCTAAGTATACTAAGTAAGTATACTAAGTAAAAGAATATAACTACCTCGGGCGGATGGTTAGTGTTGACCCCAACCGCGAGAGAGAAATCCGGCGAGAATAGGCATGAGTTAGGGAGCACTCGGCAAGCACTCCCAAATAATGAAAAGTAAGGTATACCTCTGTTACTCAAACGAAAAATCTACAACCAGTGCATACTGCGGGTGATGACACATGGAGCTGCAACTTGGTGCCTTACCAAACAACTAGAAAGCAATCTTAGGTCGGCTCAACGGGCCATGGAACGAATAATGTTAGGAGTAACACTCAGGGACAGGAGGCAAGCTATACCTGGATCAGAGAACAGACTGGAGTAGAAGATACCATAGTTGAAATGAAGAAAAAGAAATGCACTTGGGCTGGCCATGTAGCTACACGAAGCGACAACCGGTGGATAATCAGGGCAACAAAGTGGATAATAAGAGATGGGTCTAGAAGAAGGGGCAGGTCATTAACCCGATGGAGGGATGAAATAGGGAAATTCAGGGTAAACTGTGGACTCGAGCAGAGCAGGACAAGAGTGGGTGGAGGTCAGTAAGAGAGACCTTCGCCCTGCAGTGGACCTGAGCATGATGATGATGATGACGACACTGACGACGACGACGATGATGATGATGATGATTATGATGATACTGGCCAGTGTAGTCTAGGCACTGTAGCCGAACTCCGGACACGGAAGGGAACAGGCTTTCCGAATTCGGCGGAAGCCGAATTGTTCAAAGGATGGCGCTACCTAAAAAGGCGGCCGTGGTCGTGATGGAGGGGCTTTAGTCAAGGTAGGAGCAGGGAGTGATATTGAGTTCATAGTCAACTCCCGCGCCCGATAGAGGAGAGTGTAACTGTATGTTCGGTTTGACTTTTCACGGGCTGTGCACCTCTTTGCTTGAACGTTCATTCACCGAAGGTCCTTACGACCATGACAAAGCGGGAGGGCGGTTACGAGAACTAGGAATACAAATACAAGCGCGAAAATCAGGAAAATAGAAAACAAAATTGGCCGCGTATATGCTCACTTCCCTGCAAATTTTGTTGAAAAACAATAGACTTTTGCCGCCCCTTCCACGTAGATTACTTTTCCTTGTCGCCCACGTCTCACGCCCTTCCCCTCCCGTCTTGCTCCCCACACGGTAAGCACGGTGGAGGTTCGTTCAAGTCAGATCTCCGGAGCCCTCGACTACGGCGCGCCTTATCGCCTCTGTAACGTCGGCGCGTTAAACCTCATAACCAACCAATCAAGTCAGTTCAATTTTTGCCGCGTTCAGGTGCTCGTACGCCATCCATTGGGAGCTTTTGTTACTGTTCGACTTCTTGGAATGCCGCCCCGAGAGGGTGCCACGAGCGCCTTGTATTTCTGGGTCAAAAAAAAAAATTCAGTGCGTCTTTTTATATTTTCTATCGCAAAAATACAGCAGTCAAGTATTTTTAATTAAACGAACAATGCAATAATCCCTTATGTGCTGAAGTTTGCCTCAAATATGCTTAATTTTGCTCAACCATGCTAACAAGCATGAAAATTGCAGATTTAGTAGTAGTTCGGGAACGTTTTGTCATATAGACGTCTAGTTCAAGAATTTACATTTTGACCACGTGGCGGAATCGAGGGACATACATACATACATACATACATACATACATACATACATACATACATACATACATACATACATACATACATACATACATACACCCAAGAGCAGAAGTTTACGGACCACGAAAGCAGCAATTTTGAGTTATTTCTCTGCCGCATGCAGCCCGGAGTACTATGTGCGGTAGTTTTCATTAGTTCAGTACTTATACGCATGCATTCAACAGTTTGTCGGGCTGCTATAGGAAGAGAAATAACCTGAAATTGCCATTCCCCTGGTGCATAAACTTTTGATCGTGGCTGTACGTAGATATATACATACAGACAGACAGACAGACAGACAGGCAGACAGACAGACAGACCGACAGACCGACCAAACTTTCCGCGTTTAAGTAGCCCAGAAAAACTATCGTCGTTAAAAAGAAATACAAAAGGGCGGAGTGAGCCAGACCGCGCCTGTCACGCCTACTCGCCCGCTGTCGGCGTTGTCACTCCGACCCGTTCATTACCGACGGTGTGGCGAAGAGATGCGAGCCCACTGTAGCAGCCGGGAAACTGCATTACCGCCTTTTAAGTGCGAATGCACTTTATAAGCGACCCCAAACCATCCACCGCCGGCGTCGGCGCGTCGGCGTCCGCAGTGCTCCTCTATAAAGAAACAGCATCCGGCGCCAGGTTTCGATCCGCGGACTTTGCGGCCGCAGCGCGACGCTCTACCGACCAAGCCACGGACGCTTTTTTTTTTTTTCTTTATTGACCGACCAAGCCACGGACGCGACGTGATATCAGCGTTAGTGACGCGCCTTATATCTTTAACGCATTCAAACTACGTCGTCAGCGGCGTGCGTTGGCGACTCAGCGGCGTTATAGCGGCTTGATAACTGCGTGGTGTACACGTGATACTACAAACCCGATGGAAGTGATGGAAGAGAAGGCGGCGAGGCGGTGGGCTGCGGGGGCCGAGCGCAAGCGCCGCAAGCGGGCCGACAACCGTGCATTCGCACTTTCACATTCTCCCCCTCGGGGAAATGCGGGGGAATTTTTCCCCGGCCTGACCAGTGACCACACACGGCGCCGCATCCCGCTGTCTCCGCGGCACGCCGCATCCTACGGGCGGGCAACGCGAGACGCTGATGGAAGCGGCTCAAGACGCAACCAGACGCGGGAAGACGGGGACGCAAGGGGCGCGCGCTTACGTCACGCCACGTTGCGGACGCGCGTTGCGCCCACCCCGGCGTCCGCAGCAGTTTGTTCCGATTCGCCCGGGAGAGACAGCACGCGAGGCCAGATGACAGCCCCGGCCGAGCCTCGGTCACGGCTCGCAGCTTCCTCCTTTTTGCCGAAAAGAAAGCAGGGGTATCGCTATGCGACGGCGACCGTTCCTTTCTCTTCTGGGCAGTCGAGCTCCTCGCGGACCGGAGGAGAGAATTAATGTTCGCGGACCACGCTCCCTGTGGGAAGATCCGCCTCCTGAATCCGTCAGAGAAAGACAATCCGGATAATGACGCCCAGTCGTTGTGCCCGACACGGCCGAGCAAGTTCGGTCGTCTGGAGGGGCTATTGTACTCCGGAGTTGGCGTGGATGCGCTAGGCCGGAGTTGGAAGTACACCCGTCGGGAGACAGGCGCGTGAAGTGCTCGAGCTTGTGTGGCGTGCTGCGGCGTTGTTAAAATTGAGTAGCCCGCGTCAGCGCTACTTTCGGGTCGAACGGTTTACAGAGGCGAAAACTGCGTTTTTAGTATGCCATCATATCGAACGCTGGTGGCTCTTTCTCTTTTGTTTAATGGCAGAAGGCGTACTTGTTGGCGATGGTAAAGCCCATCATTTTAATATCATCAAAGATTACAAGCAGCCAGAAGCAAGAACCAAACCTATCACCGCGGCCATCATCGTCATCATCATAATCAACAACAATAACAACACCACCACTCTGTTTGTGTGCACTGCATGACATTGAAAAGGTTTAGAGCTATCGCTATCGTGAGTTTGCCGAGTACATGCTTTGCCTGCGATATTTCTTAGTTCATTCCTCCATCGAATCCCCGGGCCTCCCGTGGACGCAGCGAAACGAATTTTATAGGTTTACGGGATACACGCCGCCTGTATTTGGATCGAAGTAATCTGAAAAGCTTGCATGTACACAGCAAAACGTGCGTCGTATTGAAACTCACTACACGCAAACCAACTGCACCGTTGGGTTCGATAAACTTTCGGCGAAAGTTTAATGTATCGTTCAGATAATTTAAAACTTTAAAAACTCGATTGCTCTTAAATCAGTGGTGTCCAAAACAGTGGCATTAATTCTGTGGCTATTATATCCGCACACTTATGAAGCAACCTGTGTTTCCGTGCAAAGCCGTTATACAGGCACGCGACGGCTAGGTGTCACCCGCCGTGGTGACTCAGTGGCTAAGGCGTTGCGCTGCTGAGCACGATGTCGCGGGTTCGATTCCCGGCCGCGGCGGCCGCTTTTCTGATGGAGGCGAAAAGCAAAAAGCAAGAACGCCCGTGTGTACGAGATTTCGGCGCACGTTAAAGATCCCCAGGTGGTCAAAATCAATTCGGAGCCCTCTACTATGGCGCGCATCATCGTCTATCCTACATCAATCAATTACGGCTAGGCGTCAATCTCGGCCGCAGCCAACGTTACTACAGACGTTGACCGCAACGGCCGGATAATCGCTGCAGCAGCTGGGCGCCTATTCCCACGTCGTGCACTTTTGAATGCAATCTACGCAGTGCACCCTTCTAACTTCATCTCGGGGCGCATTGTGCGAGCGATAAGGTTTCTTTGCGTCCTTTATGCGACCGCTCAGAAAGAGATGGCTCGTGAAGTGGCCGGCTATTGTCGTAACTGGGTTAACTGCCGAATGCGCCTGCGCAGTTGGCTTGACTCCAAGGGCCGAAGCTCTTCTGTTTGCCACTGCATGGGCGGCGCTTATTGCACTCAGTCAAGGAAGAATCCCAAGCAGCAGAGTCGATCGGAGCTGCTCACGCTGCTGCCTCACGTCTGTAATTCTGATTGATTGATTGTAGGGTTTAACGCGCCGACGCAACGCAGGCGACGAGGCGCGCCGTAGTGGAGGGCTCCGGATTAATTTTGACCACCTGGGGATCTTTAACGTGCTCCGAAATCTCGTGCACACGAGCGTTTTTGCTTTTCGCCTCCATCAGAAAAGCGGCCGCCGCGGCCGGGAATCGAACCCGCGACCTCGTGCTCAGCAGCGCAGCGTCTGTAATTCTTACAACGCGATTAACCGGCTCGGAGCGTTAGATGGAAGCTGTCACAGAGTGTCGTGAACATTCAGAAAGGACGAAGCCTGTTTTTAGACGTTAGTTACGACCCGTTTCACGGAGAAATCCTTTGTCCATAATTTGACCTCACTAAGAGTGGATAACATGCAGTGGGAATATACCATGGCACCTATTAATATAGCGAAGATTTTAGTGCATTGCGGCTATTAGCGCGGCATATGATTTGCAACCCACAGTTCCTTCTTCAGGGTTTGATATTTTCTATTCCCGTATAATATTAAGGTTCTCAAAAATCTTCAAAGCTTTTTTTATTGCGGCTGTATGGCTGCATCTGGGTGGATAAGAGTTTTTATTCAGAACTCGCTCCGCCTTGGGCGTTTACTATGGAGAATTTGTCTACCACCTGTATTTCACTTCAATTTTGCTTCAATTGTCAGTAAGTCACTGTACAGACGACTTGCCTCCTGGAAAGCTGAGTCGGTAGAGCGCCTGCTTTTGATAGGCGCAGTGGTCTCACGTTAAAGCACCGGACCGGGACGAATTTTTCTTCAACGACATGGTTTCTAGAAAGCTGAGTGGCTTTCCCTTGAGAGCACAGTCCCAGTCAAGCGGTTTGTTTTTGTTTTGCCTGTGTCCCCGAGGATCAATTCATGATCGGAATGAACGAGTTCTACCAATAATTTACTTACAAGAGCGTTTCAAAATACTACATTTTGTTATTTTCATATTTGCAAAAAAATAAGAGTTATTTGTCGGTCATGCAGGCATGAGTAACAGGACGAGACGTCTACCTGTTGGGCATCTTCATTCGCCAGATTAGCACATTGGTCACGCTGATGTCTTTCTTGAGCATTGTGGTGAAGCCGACCTGCCGCAATTTCTTAAAGTGCAAATGGCATGTCGTTGGCAGCAGCATCTTAGGGGCGAAACCCTTTAGGGGCTGGGGCTGTTGGCGTCTCCTGCCGTCGTCATCATCTTCGTCTCATGTAGTCACGGTACTAAAACACCGGGAAACTCATTTACGCCTCGCGCAAGAAAGCTTCGTGCTTCAAAGACAATAGCCTTTTACAGCAACGTTGTATGCCTCTACCCCCCAACGGCTTCATCTCCGTTGGTAAAAAACGCCAAGAATACACTGATACACTGCATGCTTCGCCCCTCACCAGGTTTCACGTTAGTGGAGATGGCCCGGAATATTTTGGACAAGTTAATTGGGTTATTCATTACAGGCTGCAGAGTTTGAGCAAGGAAATGTCACGTGATCAGAAAGTTCGGTGTGCGTGCCCGGTCGCATCTATGCTTCGGCGGTCACGCAACCCAGTCGCACGTACTCTCCTCCCGTTGCCACCCGGATGGCGTCAGCGACTCCAAGGACTCGCCCTACCCCCCTCCTGCTACCAGAAACGCGCCATACAGCGGATGCGAGACGGGAGCAGACTGAGTTCCGGCTCGGGGCTCCGTCACTTCCGGTCGAGATGGCCTTCTTCCTGCGTGGGCCCCAACCGAGCTCGCGTTTCCCGACGTATTGCGCCCGCGTATATTCATTCACTCCGACGCTACCTGTCCCGTCAGAGACGAGGCATGAGGGCTCAAAACAGGGCCATAAAAGCTTCCGCCAGCCTAGGCTTTTGTGGCCGCTTTCACGCGATAAGCGCGGATGATGCAGTGCCGAATGCGGTCAAGGAAGCGCCCGCCGTAAAGTTGTAATCACGAGAGGAGCTAGGAAGAGCGGCAAAATGCGAAATGGTGGCAAGGAAAAGAAAAAGCGGCGAGCCGTCCGCGAAAGACGAACGTGACAGACGGTAAAAGGGGGGAGGAAAAATACCCGTGTAGTTGGCGTTCAACCGCCAATGTAAGGCTTCCGATGCACTTGTCAAAGGCTTTCGTTTTGAACGACAAATGTTGGGGACAAGTGGCATGTCGTAGCCGTCTCTTCGCGGTAATCAAACCCTGCACTTTGAAGAGACCCCCCCCCCCCCTCCCCCCACTTCACGGGCGGCAGTGTCGCGACACGGCCTCTCGAAAGCAGCATAGTCACCTCGGAGAAATTGGCGTCACCTACTCCGGGAACACACTATATGCGAAGAAGAAAGTGTTTGCGCTTTCCCCTGAAAAGCGGCGACGCCAGCCAAGGCCGTGCATAAATCAGGAACTCACATACTTCCTCGCTGTCATTTATCGGTACAGCCCGCCCCCCCTCCCTTTTGTCTGAACTGCGACCTGCAATAAAATCTAGAATGACGCAGTAGTCTAGTCAAAGGAGCTTGTGCTGCCACGCGAATTTTACATAAATGCAAAAGTTTCTGGTATGCACCTACATGAAACAATCAAACAGAAATGGCAAAGCAAATGGTAAGCACGCACGCATGAGCGCTAAACGTATACTGCATTTCTGAACAGCAGTGTTAGAGGAAGGTGTATACGAATGCCGCGAACTCAATTGTATACCCGCACAGCCGTGAAGTTCATCGTGATATACGGCTCGCCTTTCTTTTCTTCCACCGCCAGTCGGAGTAATGAAACGCCATATACGCGGAAACAGCCGGGTGTGCATATTCTCGTTGGGGTGGTTCGAGAGTCTCTTCCCTGTAGGCTACCTGACTGTCCGATAGTTTACTTCTATAATTATAATCGCAATGTAACAAACGCGCTTGCCCTTGCGGGTCGGATGTTTATTTTCCGCTTATTAGGCTGTATTACTCCTGACAAGTTGCGTCTGATTGTTCTTGTGGGGCGACTCGCCTCTGCGTCGCCCTTCCTGTAAGCGATGGCATCCGAGAGGCGTCTTTGCGAAAGCCGTATAACTGTCCCAGAAAGTGTTTACGGAGACGAGAATGTATACACGTCCGTCGTCCGTTCTCCGCGTGTCGTCCTCGCGACGGAGAGACTTGTCAGGTGCGCCCCGTTACACGAGTGTTGCCACCGACGCGACGCTAAGCGGAAAAGGAGTATCAGATTCATCCGACAGCGGGGGGGGGGGGCGGATTACTAGACGAACGGCAGAAGCTCTTCTGCCCACACAGCGCGTCTCTCCTTGAGCTTTTTCTTGGCACAATAAGCGTTGCAATACTGCGTCGTATCGCTCCCCTCTTTCTTCGAACGCGAGGCATAGCGGCTGCTTTGAATTTCGCGAGACAGCTCGAAGGTAGTGCACCCCGCTGTGTCAGCGCTGTCATCGCGCCAAATTCGCTCGTCCCGCTCCCTCGAGCAGGCGAGGCCGGTTCCGCTGCGCCGCAAGACAGCAACAAACGCCGGAAGAGAAATTCTATGTGAAAAAAAACTTCCGGCGGGGTTGATTTCTCACGCGGTCTCACGTGATTGGTTGCGCGTGCCAGAACGTCACGGATAAAGGCGCGCAGAGCCAATCGCTCGATTTAGAGTGTCGCTGCAGTCTAGTCGGTATCTCTTTGCGCAGTTTAGGCTTAGTCGTCAACCACAACTTCGGGAAAACATAATTATAAACGAAACAGAGGTTCCCCTGCCCTGTCTTCGTTATTGGAGTTTTAGCAGTCCGTATAATCCGTGTTTTACGTGGTTACCGTGTTGACCGGGACCCGTCTGGGCACTTGCGCATTCGACGTGGTTGGGGGCGTTGTTCCGCGGGCAGGTCCTCGCCATGCTCGTGCATTCGTCACGGTGGGGCGACGAATCCTCCTCGCCCTTCCGCGCGCGCAGGCGCAGTCGGGTCCCGGTAGTCGCGGTAACTACGTAAGCGACGAAACAGACGGACTGCTAAAACTCTATTTTTTCTTGCTGGTGTGGTTGGCTCTCAAACCTACACCTTTCAATGAAATCACGCAGCTGTGGAAAACAAACTCCAGAAGTTTTCCGGAACCCCATAAAATCTAGGCTCTCTGGCCCCGTGATTGGCTGCACGCGTTAAGACGTCACGGATAACGGTGCGCAGAGCCAATCACGTGAGACCGCGTCAGAAATTAACCCTGACGGAAGTTTTCCGGCACCTGGGGTCTGTTCAGTGCGTTACAGCGTGTATAATCGAGCCTTACATTGGATGGCACGTTTTGCCGCCTACTACCAAGGAAAGTGTGTGCGCTTCGGAAAAAAATAGTCTCCGTCGATCGATGCGTCGCAGCAACTTCTGGAATAAGTGAGCAGGAAGTGATTCTGGACCCATGTACGTGAGGCTGGCGCCGTAGCTACGAATTAGCTAAATATACACACAGCAATAGAGTGGGCGAATATTGTGCGCGGATTACTTACAAATTTCGGCAAGTTTTGCAGAACTCCCTAGCCACTTTATGGTGACGTCTCTATGACGTCACAGAATCTTGATTGTGTGATTGGCGGCGGCCGACCTAAGTCACCGTCAGAAAGAAAAATAACTGGGCGATTGCTTTGGCACCTCTAGTTCCGTTTGATCACATCACTTAAGTGCGAACGTACACTTAAAATTCTGATAAAAATGTGTTTAGTGCTGGCCTATAGTACGCTACTCTGGCGCGAAACTTCAAAGTTTTTCATCCAAGCATCCTTTTTTTCGGAATGGAGCTGAGTGAGTTACCAAAGGCTATAGTTTTTTTTTTTTTTTAATAGAACAATGTTGTATTTTGTCTTCATGGCCCCTCTAACATACCCGCACTCCAAAAAAAGTCTTTGTACCGCTCCAAGTAGAACATGTGCAAAGCTTAGTGAACAGAATCTTTCTATTTCTCCTCAAAAAAAAAAAAATATGAAAGAAGCTCACACTAACGCGCAAAACGTGAAGGTAGCGAAGCTGTACGCAATCTTCACGACCATCACGACGGTTAGAGTCCACGAATGCCGCCGATTTGCTTCATCTTCGCCGCCGCAACGACCTTTACTCCATCATTGTTGGTATAGGTGTGAGCTTTTTTCTTTTTTTGGAAGTGAAATCATTGGACATTACCTTGAAGGCGCGTATAAAATGACGTGTCTTTCTCGTTCCGAGCACGTGTTTCCCCCTTTACAGCGAACGCAGGAGCTATTTTTTTTTTTTTTTGGGGGGGGGGGGGGGGGGGGGAAGGGGCTCTTGGCCAATCTCCCTAAGTGGGTATGTGCGGCTTGACAAACGTGCACCTGGGACGCTGGGCGGTCGCCGCAAAGAACGCACACACGAGCGCTAGGCATTTTCTTGGTTTTTTTACTTGACCCGTTATTACTGAAGGAAGCATTCTCTAGCGTTACCCCTGCTTCATACACGACGACTCCAACAGAGGGGCCTTACACTTCCTTTCAAAGCGGCAAATGGAAACTTCCTAAGCATACCGCAGCTGTGAGTTTCTTCGGCGTGAAAAAATGCAAAACAAACTGATAGTACAACTGCCGCGGGAACGTGTAGTCTGTCTGCCTTCTTTGCGTAGCAATTACAGCGGCCGGAACAATGGCGGCCGCAAGATATGCGCGTGTGTACTCACGAGAACACGACGCCGGGCACGTAAAAGCCTCGCTGTTCCCGCCGGCATCAGGGGCGGTCCCGCTTTGAACTCCCCTCAGAGGCCACCCCCGCAAGGTACGTGTACACGCGCTCGGGTGAGCGGCCGCCTTATATCTCGCGCGAGTGAAAGCCTCTGTGTACACAACACTCGAGCGTTGTTTGGCGCAGTATTAATTAATTTATTTCCGTATTAATTCGCTCAGAATGCCTACAACGTCCTTGTGCAGTTCTCTAGTTACAAGCGCATTGTTTCTATATACACCGCACAATTTATTTCAGCGCAACAAATTGTGCCCTACTTTATGCAGCGGAAGCAAAACAGTAACGTGAAACTTGGTGAGGGGCGAAGCATGCAGTGTATAAGTGTATTCTTAGCGCCTTGGCGTTTTTGCCCACGGAGATGAAAGCGTTGGGGGTAGAGATATACAACTTTACTGTGAAAGTCTCTTGTCTTTGAAGCACGAATCCCTCTATCTCCCCCCCCCCCCAAAAAAAAAAAACCACTTCCTCCTCCTCTAGCGCGAGGCGTAAACGAGTGTCCCGGTGTTTTTTTGTTTTTTTTTTAGTACGCGTTAGGTTTCAGCGCGAGGGGTAAACGAGTTTTCTGGTGTTTTAGTACCATGACTACATGAGACGAACGACGATTACGACGACGACGACGACAGGAGACGCCAACAGAGGACGACGACAGGAGACGCCCCTAAAATCTGCGCCCATGCACTCCGTATAAGGTGGTTCACAAGCGAAGCTGCAACGCCCTGCCAGCCGTTGACGCTTGAGCTTTACTCTTGTTGTTGCTCCTCGTCTCATGGTGCATTCCCACGCGGGGGATCGGCCAGGCTCTACGCAGTAGCTCGCCGCGCGCGCGCTCTGTTGCAAGAGAGACTCTTCTTTTTCGCTCCCTCCGATGCGCGGTTCCCACTTACCACTGTCGGTAGATGCGAGAGCGTAGCTGCGTCATCTAAGAGCCCAACCAATCTCTCTCCCCTTACTTCTGGCTCCTCTCCACCTTGTTCTTACACGCATGCGCGTAGGGTTGAGCAGGAGGAGTTTGTGCGCAGACAGGACCGCCCGATTTTCCTTTCGCGTAGCCGTATAAAGCTTCGCTGTAATAATATTGGATAATGAATAAATTGATGAGCGCTATTTACTGTCTGAAAGGTGATGCTCAATTTTTTTTTATTTTTTATGAGCATTTATTTTGCCACGGGGCAGTTGTCCGGGTATCTTACAGCATAGGATGGTGATGATGATGTCCGCAGAAGAAATCTCACCGCATTGACCCGTACCCGAAGGGCCCTTTTTCACAAGGAGGGATCCACCGAGGTTAGCGAAAACGGTTAAACAAAATAAATAATTTGAGTCAATTAATTTCGATCAGTCAACAATTTCAGTGAACCAATCGATCAACCAACCACGTAGCTATTTCAATTATCCCACAAATAAATCAATAAATCAATTTCGTTAGGATAACTTTAACCACTGGTTATAATTGATTTAATTCAATTTATTTTGTAAAATGATAACCAGTGATTAAATTCGCAGAACACTTGTGTGGTCGTCCTTAACTTTATTTTTTTGTTGTTTTATGGACGTTCGAGATTTCGTCGCGCGTTAAAGATCCCCAGGTGGTCAAAATTAATCCGTAGCCCTCCACTACAGCGCGTCTCATCGTCTGTGTAGCGTCGGTGCGTTAAACCTCTCAATGAATCTTTTTTTTTTTTACTTGCAGCTACAACACAGCGACGCACAGAAAAGAAGGACGAAAACCGCCGCACCCTTATCGGTAGCTGCATTATTTGACACTTGGGAGGTAAACATGCGCATTAGCACGCACGCCTGAACGCGCGAAGAACTTTGAAGATGGGCAAGGGTTTTGTTAACAAAAAAGGAGAAGTATCAAGAAAAACGATAACGTCATTACACACGTGCACCCTTGTATGTGCGTTTTTTTTTGTCTTTCGGTCGGACGCGTACATTTTCTGCACGCTGTAAAAAAAAAAAAAAAAATCACGCATCTCCACGAAGTGAATCATTACGAGTGGGAAGCACTGGGGATCGTTCTTACCGTAAATCACCCGTGAGAGTGCGTACTGCTGCTAAAACGATTTCCAATCCAATCCAATCGAATTTAATCCAATCCTATCCATTTCAATCCAATCCAATCCACTCTAATTCAAATCCAATTCAATCCAATCCAATGCTCCTCGCGCATGCACAGCAGCTCTCTCTCTCTCTCTCTCTCTCTCTCTCTCTCTCTCTCTCTCTCTCTCTCTCTCTCTCTCTCTCTCTCTCTCTAAACTATTGTGGACCTTTTATTTTGTTCTTGTTAACCTTTTGTGAACCTTTTGTTCACAGATGTTTTTGTTCACAGACGGTGCTGTGCCGTGAGCACGGACGCCGGACGCCGGGCGGAAAAAAAAATTACATGTTGCAATCTACCCCTAAATAGACGAAGCTATATGCGCCACTCGTCGTTGTATGGATCTTGGCTTAATCTAAAATGGTAGTCAACGGGTCCTTTTACGCTTGCCCGTTCGCAGCCTGAAATTCCGTTCTTGCCCGAGTGCTCACTCTGGAGCAACACGCACACTTTTCGTCTTTTCGTACGGATTCCGGTTTCAAGAAGAAAAAAACAAGACGAAGAGACAGAGAGCGAAAAATGGAGTGAAGCGAAAGTAGCAGCCAGCGTTGTGCACGCAATCGACTTCCGCCATCGTGCACTTGAATCACGCGCCAAAAAGGCTCGGGAATGCGCACGGACAATGAAGAGAGAATTTCGGTCCCAAAGGGCCTTTAATACCGCGCCTGTGTGTATTGTTGATACGGCAAGCGCTTTCAGAGCGCCGAAAGCTGTCTGGACGTCGCTTTCTTGCTTTCTCGCTTGCCGTATACAACTTCATTCCGCGTATTTCTTGCCCGCTTCTCCCCTATTCTAGCGTAGTTTCGGAATTAAAATAAAGTTGCCGTACGCTACCTCTTTTCAAAAGAAATGCGCGAGGAAATCAGGCCGCCGTTCACACTTCATTCCTTCTTGTTTCCCGCTTTCTTATGCCGTTTACTTTCTTTTCTCATCGCGCTTTATATGTTCACTGCAAAATGATTTACACCCATAAGGGTGTAAAATCACTGCCTATAACTAACACCGTTATACCCTCGCAAAAACCCTTTTGGGCGTTTTGTCGTTCATAACACCCTTACACCCTAGTAAGTAACGCCCTTTTAAAGAGTGTTTTATCGTTAATTACACCCTTTCAAATGGTGTTTTTCTTTGCTTTTTTTTATGGTGTAAGGCATATATTCGCGACTCTCACGGCTTCTGAATGTTGCAAGGTGCCACTTCGCAGCAGCGTTGGATAGCCCAATAGCTTGAAGATGATGAGGCGGTAGAGGGTGGGACCAAAATTTTATGCGAAGCGTATCTTCGCTTTGCCAAGACATTTTGTTTTTATTGCGGTTCGCTGTCGTTGTTTTTCGTAAAATTCAGCCCAGCGTAAAATTTTAATTAAAAGAACGACTCCATGTTCATTTATGCACTCATGTTTTGGCTCAATTATGCCAAAGATTTTCTTTGCGCTGAGCAATGAGCTATGTCGAAGTGCGCGAGCTGCGCCACTAGCTTTAGTCGTTTGGAGAGGTCTTGCCTATATATATAAATATAGCGTCCTGTTTACGCTTTTGTTATACCAGCAATTGTTTTGCAGTGGAAACTGAAACGGGTTTTAAGGAAAAGGGGGCGACGCCAAAAAAAAAGTAAATCTAACCATGAAACCTGGCGACATTCGCGAGAAATTGTACGAACGCGCGTAAGCATTCGTTGTAGCCGCTGGTCTTCGCACACACACCTCGACGTAGCCAACGTGTCTGTATTTTATGTACGTTTTTGCTGTTTTTTGGTGGCTGGAACGAATGCTGGCCGCATCCGTCGCTCTCGCGCAGAACCATGGACGTCCGGAAGGGGGGGCAAGGGGGGGCAACTGCCCCCCCTTGGAGATTGGGATATTTTTATGCACTACAAAAAAGCTGCACAGCTTGGTTGGCCCATAATTAAAATAACTTTGCTCTGAAGCACGGAAGAGAGGAGAGAATGACGCCGACGTTCTGTCCTTTGTCCCGCCCTATAGCGCAAAGTTTTTTTAATTATGCACGTGTACCAACTAGTCCAACAATCCATGCTACTCAAATGATTACCACACTCAGGTCCTGCGTATCCGTATGGAACGCCCTTCAAGACGGTGGTCAACATTGCACTTTAGACCGTGGCGCTCTTCGATTTAGTCTCGGACTCGCCACGGACTCCCCGAGAAGCAGTCCGGCATTAGAGTTTCCCATGTATACCTATGGCTTCGGGGAATCCTCGGACTAGCGGCGCGGACTCTCCGCGGTGAGTCTGAGACTGTAAATCGAAGAGCCCCACTGACTGACATTGCCGGTCATGCGACGACAGTGAAACAGACTGCCTGTGCTGGCTATATAAGATACAGGGGTGAGACAGCTGCGCATATTGCGCAGATTTGATACGAATTTCTTTTCCTGCGCCAGACTGCTCCAAAAGCTTGAAAAGTTCAAAAATTGCGCCAAACTGCTCCTAAACAGTCTGAGAGCCAAGGATTATAACCCTCCCGTCAGTTTCGGCGGAGAAAAATGCTTACGGACGGCATAATTTTCCAGCACCCCCAAGGTGATGCTGTTTGTAAAAGTTTAATTGATTGATAATTCAATAGGAATCCTGCATAAAATTGTCCCCGAGAGAATTTTATCAAAAGTCACAATGGCGGGTTGCAGATGTTATATTCTGTGCGTTTTTAAAGTTTTCCCATCGAAAAACATTCCAAAGTCCTGTAGAAAAAAATACTTATGTGTACTGAGGCGACAAACTACTTGTGCAAGTTGACTAAAAAACAGCAATTTTTGGAACGCCGTATCTCCGGAACGACATTACTGGGCGCCGCAGTCTTGGTGTGGTGAAGATGTGAAAACGTGGTCGTCGGGCGAAGCAGTTGCTTGTGGTTCAGGCAGAGTGCTCTTTGCCTATTTCTACCTTGGTTTTAGTTACCTCGATGGCTGGGTTTACATTTAGTCGTTTGATCTGTTGCGGGACTCCGAAGACGGGAGTTCGTCAAAAACAACATGACGCCCTCCAATTCACCGTGTTTCGGCCTTGAGCGTGACGCGTGGTACATGCTTGGACTCATTTCGGACTCATTGCGGTGTTATAAAATGCTAAGTTATTGCTGCTTTTGACAGCGAGCTTGCGAGCGGCGGGAATGGGACGGTCGACACTGCAGAGGGGGCAGCGCAGGCTACATCGCCGCAAAATGTTCAAGCAGTGTCCCATATCGGGACGGGCTATTATTTCACGCTAGTTATAATGGTTCGTTTATCTGAAGTGAAATGTAATGCCCAGAGGGAGGCTGCTAAACATACCAACGTTAGTCATATTACGATCTTAGTGAACATGCACCATGGGGATTGAAATGGGAGGGCTGGTGGGGTGCGACTACTGTCACCTCGCTTCGCGCAACATTTGCCGTAAAGCCGAGTCGGATTACCAAAAAAAATTACACCATCTTCCCACGTGGGAACCCTGAGGAGATGCAAAGCCGTGCAAACTCGTGATGCTTTGCATCTCCTCAGGGTTCCCACGTGGGAAGATGGAGTAATTTTTTTTTTTGCTTTTCGCCTCCATCAGATACGCGGCCGCCTCGGCCGAGAAACGAATCCGCGACCTCGTGCTCAGCAGCGCAACGCCTTAGCCAGTGAGCCACCGCGGGGGGTCACTGCCAGAATCGTTGGCGTCTATTGTCAGCTCATCGGACGGCGCAGACCGAAGCAGCACTGAAGGGAGCAGCGGCGCGGACCTGGTTTATCTGAAGTGCCGAGGAGGAGGGGAGAAGAGGAGAAGCGCGCACAGCTGTTGGGGAGAGGAGAGTGACGTTATCACAGCTGGCGTGGAGAGGAGGAGGGGAGATAGTGACGTTATCACAGCTGGCATGGAGAGGAGGAGAGGTGCGGACGGACGCCGGAAGGACAACGGACATAGCCCCGAGCAATAGATGCTTTGCATCTAAAATAACAATTTCGGCATTCACATGGTGTTACGATTGCTTAATTTCTCAATTGGATATTTTCAACCGAACTCTACGCTATCTATTCATTGAGCTTAAGAATTTAAAATGGTTTGTAAAAAAGTAGTGCATTCGTACCTTGTGATACTCTGGTAGAAAAAGTTTTATTGAAAGGTTGTTTCAGTGTTATGTACGTTCAAATCCGATTAAAAAGTGCACTTTTCCCCTGTGAGTTGCCAAAAATTTGATTTTTTAAGCTCGTAAGGTGACATAATAAATGTCGTTCTTCTGCTCCAAATCAAGGTTTCTCTGCTCCAAAATTGAGATTTCGCTGCTCCAAAAACTGCTCCCAAATCTGATTCAGCTGTCTCACCCCTGAAGATAGCGAACAATTCTGAAAGGCTTGACGTTTTTTTTTGTTTTTTTTTCTTAGCTCTAGATTTATGCAGTCTTACCGCAAGAACATCAGTTTTCGGACAAATTTGCAGCTATATCTAGCTTAAAATCTTCACCGCTACACTTAGTAGGGAGAACGTAACATCCTCCCGTGCCATGGAGGAGAACCTTTCCTTTCCTCCATGTCCCGTGCCGTCCCAGCACATTGTACACCCTTTCCTTCGAAATTGCGAAATGTTGGCACCACCCAAGCCCCGAAACAAAACCTATAAATCAGCCCCTCAAAAAGTTGTACGCCTGTAGTGCATTGAAAGTCAGGGAGGCCAGTAGTATCTTTACTGTGTGAGCCATTTCAACAGACTTCATCACACATGTCATCTCGCAATTTGCCCAGAAAAACTCGAGGCCTCTGCAGCTGCTATTCAAAGAACATTGACGGAGTGCAGTTGTATGTGAACGTATTGTGATGTGTGCTGGCGATCAGTTAGCGTGAGTAGAGAACCCTCACGCAGCGTGACTGACCACTCTTTTTAACAAAATGACAGTAACGTTTCGAATTTTCTTTATTAACTTTATTTCTTTGTTCGGTAATAAAATTCAATGTATATTCTTCAAGTCTGGTTCTAATTCGCTGTTTGTAATTGTTGTAACCACAAATAGCGCCTTTTTGGTGCTATCCAACCGTACCCCCCCCCCCCCCCCCCCCCCCCCATCCGCTAATGGATGCCCCCCTTGCAAAAAGTTCTGCGGACGCCCTTGCGCAGAACCATCCTTAGTTTTCTCGCGTGTCTCATTTACTGTCGTGATACTTCACTGCTATGCACAAAGTAATGTTGGAAAGCTAATTTTACCTATTCTGTATACCAGTGATAGTGGGTTTGACTGCCATACATTAGGCCCCTTTAATGTCGCCTGCACTACTACACTTAAATGCATTGGCGAGAAAGCATTTTAGCATGAGAAATGTAAGGAAGGAAGGAATAGTACAGGAAAGGCAGGGAGGTTAACCAGAATACTGTCCGGTTGGCTACCCTACTCAGGGGGGAGAGGATACGGGAAATGAAAGGGAAAGAAAGGACAGC
This sequence comes from Haemaphysalis longicornis, assembly GCF_048455015.1. Lineage (NCBI taxonomy): Eukaryota > Metazoa > Arthropoda > Arachnida > Ixodida > Ixodidae > Haemaphysalis > Haemaphysalis longicornis. The sequence goes on along the minus strand of NW_027526422.1, from coordinate 33,920,927 downwards.
GGTACATATTAAAGGAGAAAATGAGAGAAAGAAAAGTAGAAAAAACACAAGGCGTGACCAGGCAACTATAAAGGCGAAGACACCTCAAATCAAGATATGAACCCCATAGTTGTTTCTATTATATTTCCCACATGACCTCGTATATCCGTTTAGAGACCCTTTAAAGACGGCTTCACTTCTATACACATATGGTCGGTGGGGAAGATATTCACCATCGACATAATAAGCAGTCTTACATCAAAATGTGAAAGCCCTAGGCCATCTTATTAAGCACCCATAATGACCCCATGCATACCTTGCCTCATTACCGCTGTACTCATCGTGCCGCGATTTACAGATATATAGACGGACAATGAATGCTCGCACATTAGAATATTTACTGTGTTGTTGTTGTTAGTGCGGTCTGTTACTTCGTCTGCTGCCTCAGTTTTCAAAGTGGGGGCCACACCCTTATAGTACAGAGCTAGTTACGATGCCGTTTTTCGTACGAACGTATACGCGCCCGGAAACAGCAGCGTACAGCCTTTCGAGTAAGTAAAATCCACGGCGAAAGCGTGGAGTTCCAGTCGCGAGCCACAACAAGCGAAGCTACAAGCCAAGCCAAGTAACAGTTGAACACTCCCAAAAATTCCCGTGATGTCACGCAACAGCCACGACAAGTATTCTCCCAGTGTATTCTAGTTCACTGTAGTTAGCATGGAACCCGATGCCTGGGGGAGTGGTGGTTTATGATCAGGGTTGCCAGACGGGGGGAAACGGCAGACCTGGCCTGGTATTCCACATACGCCCTTTTTTATTAGTATAACGGACTTCAGTGAAAACAGTTCAGTTGGCCGACCTCCAACGTCACAGAATTCAACAAAGGTCGGATAACTGGTGCCGGCCAGTGCACGGCAAATAAACGGGCGATTTAGAATCGGTCGGTGCATTCGTGTATGGCGGCGGGTGAGCGGACGCCATTGTTCTGCCGGCGAGCAGCAGCAGTCGGCGTATCCGGCGGCCGCCCTGTTCGTCAATCATGCATCGCGGAAGCATGACCCGCCAAGGGCGGCGGCAGCGGCCGTTCGTCGTTACAACCTACTTTCCACAGGGCCCGTTTACACTACGTCGCCCCGCCCCCCTCGGCTGTCCTGCTCGTCCCGGCAGAACACGGTTACGTGCCCACGGGGCTTCTTCATTTATGACCTGAGGCCCCGCTGCTCAATGGCCGAGCCAGTTTGTTTTCCCGCACGACCACCAACGAGTTACTTTAGGGGAAGACTACTTTCCATTGTTCACGCCAGATTGTTTATTAGTGTGGATCAGTTATGTCACCGCAATTCTCTCTAAAGACGATAGTCTTTCTTAGGCAACTTGAAGTTTTTGGGCTGTCTGTCTGTCCCGCAATTCAGCCACCCGGCCAGACGATAGAATAATCATTAAACGAGAAGTTTATGCAGGCAAAACCATACCAAACTCCTAAATCTGGTACCATACTTTGCACTTCAAAAAGAAAACATTGCAAGGATTTTAAGCATTGAAGGCAGCGTTCTTTTAATTGAAAATAGATGTGTTGTGCTTCGCGTCTGCGAAATCAAATGAAAAAAATACTCGCTGAAAACCATATTGTAACTCAAAAATACAAGAAGAGCTCGTGGTGCCATCGCAACTCCAACACAAACGAAAGGTTCCACTAGACGGCGCGCGAGCTGTGCAACGCGGGAAAATTGAATCGACTTAATTGAGCAAACCTCCGCCGTGTATATCGGGGGAGGAGCGATACGGTAGGAGAATAGCGTGGGAGGTGGGCGGGGGAGAGGAGAGGGGCATTCTCGTGGCAGGAGCGGCACAAGAGTATCGTTCTTCGACGATATTTGCAGCAAAGTAAGCAGATACGCGGCCATTTTTTTTTTTGTTTAAACAAGGGTGCGTTCCAATTCACCCTTTAGAAAGCTTCGTTGCCCTCTTCGCGGACAGTCCGCCATGTTAAGCCCCGTTTCATTTCGAACGAAGCCGTCAACGAAGACTGCTTCGCGGAGGCAGTAACGATGCAGGCTACCTTCCTGTCCAAACTGTCAGGTGACGCCAGCGCCACCTTTTTATATATCAATGTTGTTGCAAACTAGGTTGTTCTTTTTTGGGGAATTTTTAGTATATACAGTAGTGGTAAAGATAATTCTATTTAATTTTTAAATCACGTAATGTTCGTAATAATAACGGTAATATTATTTACGAAACTTGCGGCTTGCTTTCTCAACATGCCTGCTACGAGGCTGTCGTCTGCGTTGGTGTTGCGTTCGTGACCGCTGCGCCATTCCAACTCTTATTCCTTTAGACGTCTAATTAGACTGCTTCGTAAGCTGTCTACCAAGCTGTCCGGTAATTGGAACGCAGCCTATCCTGACGACACGCTGCTCCAATCTTGTTTGTGTTCCGATACAATAACTCACGAGTTTCCTGCAGGAAGAGTACTTTCCACCCCTGACGCCAGCTATCTCGTAAGTGCGAATTAATGGGTATACGAAATTCCGGTTCTTCATTCATTCGCCTTAATTTAGGCCTTTTGCCATTCGTGGGACTAGGCCTCCATTGATGAGAGCCGTCGCTGAGTATGCAGAACAATTGTCAGAGGTGAACGGGCAGTGCTTTTCTTTTATAAATGCGGAGTCTATATTGGAGTTTTTCGCTACGTCTGCTTGCGAACTTATATCTCACTTTTGCCTTACTGTTGGCCTCACAATAATTTGATTTGGTACCTTTTGAGTACATGATGATGCCTGTCTCGCCAAATGTGCAGCATACGCTAGGAAGTGCAAATATAATTTTTCTGGGCATCCGGTCACTTCATCTTAGCGGTGTTTGCATCGGTTATGGCTGTTGATGCTTTTAGGTTTTCATCTCAAATAAGCACAGAAGTCCTGAGCCCAAAGCTGTGAATTGTAAAGCTCTTAGCTATCTTCGCTTCCACTATTATAGGCTCGCTTTACTGATGGAGGCGAAAAGCAAAAATGCCCCTGTGTACGAGATTTCGGCTCACGTTAAAGATCCCCTGGTGGTCAAAAGTAATCCGGAGCCCTCAACTACGGCGCGCCTCATCGCCTGCGTTGCGTCGGCGCGTTAAACACTACAATAAATCAATCAATCAATCAAAAAACCCCTATTATAGGCTAAGCGTCACGGAGCATCCGCGTTATGGCCAGGCAGTCAAGACTGATGCTCGTATACTTGCTACGAGTCTCTCGGTAATGTTTCTTTGTGTGGCATAAACACTTTCACAATATGCACAATCACACGGCAGAGGGTTCGAGCTTCAGCGCAATACATCTCACGCGCGTGCTATGCAAGGGTAAAGTAATTTCAGTTATACGATTATAGATGAACGCACACAACGCCACAAATACTCGCGGTGACCTGCAATCTTCGCATGAAAAATAACGCACGCCATCAAGCTATACCGGCGGGTGAACCGGACAGGGCATGTTTAATCAACTCACTTCCTTGTGAAACTGCTCGCCGCTCTTCCCTCTCGAGTCTGGCGTAATTTGGGATGAACAACGGCTGCACGCAGCGGCGAGGCGCTCGGTGCTCGCCGGGCTCTCACGGCTTTTACTCCTTCAGTAAACCCCACTTCCGGTTGGAAACAACAACGTTTTGAGGCAGCAAACGCCACCCAGATGACAGGAATTTGCCTTTCCTGGGATACACGCGACGCAATTATCCAAACGACAGACGCTATTAGTGCTTGAAATCATAAAGTTCCACGAACAGAAGTGACAGGGAGGTGGGCAGTAGCCGGCCCTTTGCGGACATGGGAGAGGGCAAGAACTCGGAGCAGTATTTGTCAGTGGGATGTTGCGGCTTGCCGCCGTCACGCGCACGCGCACGCGCGCAGACGATGTCAGGCCAGTGCGCACGCCGTTCCGGACGTACCTTGTTAGAGCAAGCAGCGTGAGACATGTCGGCCTGACACTAAATACCGCGCGCGGCGCAGCAAGAAGAAAAAGGCTTAGTTATACGCGGGCTGCCGAGGCGCCGCAGGAGAACGAAGTAGGGTGCCGTTTGCTTTTCTTCGCGGTGTTCGCGAAAATCGGAATTTGTTGGGTAAATTCGAATTGGGCAAAATTTTACCGGTGAATGTTTTTCGTTTTTTAACACGAAAGTGGTGTTTTATGCGTGTGGTGTTGGTGTGGTGTTTTTTTAAGATCTGAATGACGTCATATCCATCACACGGAAATGACATCGCCAGAAAAAGTTCCATTGACGCGGCGGCGCCAGGATTCGAGCCGTGTTCTCTGTCGCCGCAACGGGAGGTGCCGAACGTTTTATCAACTGCGCCATGAGCTGAAGCGCACACAGTTGTGTGAACGCGCCATATAGCCTTCCTATAACCTCCTCTATTTAGATGGTACTGCCGACTAAGCGAAGTAGTGCATTACGATGCTAATGAGCGCCGACAGTTGGCGCCAGCTGAGCTCGTCGCAACGCAACCTTCTGCCGTACACTACACGGAGCAGGAACGCAGTTGTCGCACATTTGCCAAAGCGACGCGCCAGCAGGTCGTCGCTCGCCAGCAGACCCACAAGACAACCCCGCAAATCATGCCATTTCGCTACAGCGGACCGTGAGTTCACCAAACGATTCGCTGGCAACCCGTTCGGTTTGGTTCCCATGGTTTGCGAGCGCGTGTGGTTTCACTTGTGTTTACGCAGTGCTCCGGCGCGTGCAATCCAGTGTCTAATGTTGATGCGTCTGACGGTGTCATACCGATGATATATAAATAGCGATGTGCAAGTTCATATCATTTCAGAATAAGCATTCAACGGATCCTGTGACGGCACAGTTCACTTTCCTGTTTTAAAGGAGCCATGAAGACAAAATACAAGTTGGGTTTATTAGAAAGACTGCTTAGTCCCGATAACAATGATATCAATATCATCGCAATCTTCGAACAAATAACGGAGATATTAAAGAAAATGCGGGAAGCAGTCGCGACCCCCTTGCCAATTTCCCGCAACTTTTCTATGACGTCACGGAACCTTGTTTGTGCGATTGGCGGCCGTCTAACTGACCTGTCGCGACGACACATGACTGGACGTCTGTAACGGGGCCTCTAGTTCCATTTTACCGCATCACTTGAATGCTAATGTGCAGTTAACGCACTGAAAATTATGTTTTATTGTTGGCCCGTGTGACGTCATTCTTGCTCATAACACGTCACTGTGGCGCAAAATTTGAAAGTTTTTAAATACTTCTTCCTTTTTTTTCGTTAAAAAACATCTTTCGGGGCTGTAATGGAGGTGAGTGAGATACTGAATCCTAATTATTTCAAATTACACGAAGTTGTATTTTCTCTTCATGGCTCCTTAACGGTTCCTGTCAACCGGATCAACCACATTTTTTTTTCCCAGGACCATAGAACGAAACTAGAGTACATGATATCATAGCTAAAATCAAGGAAAAGGAATCGACTTGGGCTGGCAATGTAGTGACACGAAATGAGAACCAATAGACCACCAGGGCAACAGCGTGACTATACCGGAAGACGGGAGTACGCAAGGGGCTCGATGGAGGGACGAATAATGAAAATTCGGACGCAAAAACCCACTCGGGCAGCGTAGGACCGGGGTGGTTGATCGATCTAGGTCCACGGGAGAGGCCTCTTCCTTCAGTGGATGTAATGATGATGATGATGATGGAATAAATGGTGACCTACTTTTATCAAAGCATAACGCACTATTCCTCATCCCACACAACGTTTTTGTAGTGCTTAGCCCGGATTGTCTCTACAAACCCCTCTTAAAACGGATTCCATGTTCCCCGCTCACGCGAGGTTCTCGTCACCAGCTCGACATACAGCGCGAGAACCTCATTTAGCTCCACGCAGATTCGCCTCTTTTCTGCAGGGACCTCCGACCGAGCTCTCGGTACGCAGACAGCGCGTATAATTAACCGGTCGTCGCATGCACGCGCCCAGCTGCGCGAATGTAATGTTGACAGTTCGGCGAGAGTGCCATAGAAGCGTTATCTACCTTTGTCCGTCCTGTTTAACCAGCCGAGTGGTTCAGAAAGTGCCTCCCCGCAGTACACGCGCAGCTTGGTCCTTTCATCGGCCAGAGCCATCCGACTCTGTGAAGATGGATGAACAGCGAAGCTTCACTCCGGATATATGCGGCATCCCCATTGAGACGGCACAAAAGCGAAAGCCAAAGTGAAGAACGGCAACTTGTCTTGACAACGGGGCCACCACCCCACGGAGGCGGAGGGAACTAGACACGCAAGCGCTTGAACGCTGACAGAGAGAGAGAGCGCTGCGAACGCAGGTATGACCGACGTGGGTCGCACAGCGGCAAACCTTTGGGAGAGATTTGAAACTCCACTAGACTTGAAAATGGTGCCCATTGATAACTAACGTATTCACATATGCATATATGATGAGACGTATGAGTAGAGGTCTAAATTATTTTTATTGTATAATATCTACAAAAAACGCATATCCCAATGATGAGATGCATAACCTTGAAGTCCATATCAACGTTTTGAACTACGTGCGACTTTGACGGTGACAGCCTGCTGATAGCCCACACACGCCGGGACGTTCGCTTTTCAACTTCTCGCGTTATAGAACGCCTTGAGCTTCAAAGAGAGTGTGCCTTTTTGCTCGCAGACGTGAAAAATACATCAAACTTTATGCATTCAAGGCTGCGATCACTGTGATGCCAAGCAGAGGCCTGGCAGCTACACATTGGAAGAATTAGGGACACTTAACAATGATCTCGGGCCCTGCCTTGCTGAACTGCCAAACCTGAACTATAATATAGGCAACAATCATATTCTGCACATAGCCACACCTTAACCTCTCTCTCTCTCTCTCTCTCGATATATATATATATATATATATATATATATATATATATATATATATATATATATATATATATATCAAAAAGAGTCCGACGCACGCATCAAAAAACAGCAACAAAAAGGTTTACTGACGTTTCGACTGGAGGACCAGTCTTCATCGGAGGAACAAGTAGAGGACTTTGCAGCACGCTTTTATGGGTGCGTGTGGAGAGAGGAAAGTGCGCTAAAATGTGCCCTGTTTAAAAGAAACAAGAAAACAGGGAAGATATACACACGAGAGAGCATGCACTGCCCTCCCCCTTTTATGGGAATTAACAAACTAAGGGGGAGAAATGCCTTCAAAGACAACGGTATGAACAAACATATATATATATATATATATATATATATATATATATATATATATATATATATATATATATATATATATATATATATATATATATATATATATATATATATATATATATATATATATATATATATATATATATATATAAAGACGGGGACACACAAGAAAAACATTAAAGAAATAAAAGTTTAGTGATGTTTCAGGACTTCCTTTCTTCAGAAAAGAACGAAAGGAAGAAAGAAGAAAGGAAGTCCTCTTTCTGACACGTCAATAAACTTTTATTTCTTTAATGTTTTGCTCGTGTGTCCCTGTCCTTACTTACCTTATTTTCTCCTGCTCTTTGTGAGTACATACATATATATAACAAATAAATTTAGGAGGTTTTCCACGACATGATGTCACAGTGGTGACAAATTTTTTAAAATGCGACGATATGTCAAGAGTCAATACACGCAAAATATTCCCCCTCCCCTCAAACGCAGTCGTTAGTCAATCAGATGCAGTGCGGCGAAGCGGATCCGAATACGTCTGTTACAGTGCACTGCAATGTAATCGACGTTTCAACGAGGAATGTTTGAACTGGTTGTGTGTTTCAAAATTGTCCACCCTCTTTATTGCCAAACATTTCAAAATTCCCATCTTCTTTTTCCAGACTCTTAAACAAAAAGTGAGGCTGCTTCTCCGGTGGCCTCCCCTGCTCTTGGCGTTTCAAACTACCCATTTGCTCGCTTACTCCAATGGGTGTGGAAGGTCGGCGGTAGGGCGAGGAAGGGTTCCGTGAGTTAGCTATGCTGAAATATCCGTTATACTGAAATACCACGTAGTCACCCCACGTGGACGATTTTGGCGCAGGCGAGAGTGATTACTGATTTCAAAACGCAGAGCACCAGAGCTAAGTACGAGAAAAAGAACTCGCCAGTGTACACGAAGTTCGGAGAGATCAGGCTCTTAAAAGCTTTAGACCGTAGTCTTGTACCAAAGCAAAGACAACCAGAACGGAAGTGTTCGCTCAGTGTTTCCGAGAAGGGGAAGCCGACTCTCCCACTTTTTGAAGTGCGCAAATGGAAAGTTCGTAACGACACTCTCCATGTTAAGGACTAGTACAGCGGTCTGCTAAAAGTTAATGAAGGATCGTCTCGAGACGAACTCACAACTGCGCGTCCGCTCCTCTGGTAGATAACGGGCCGACAACGACGAGGCTCGCCGCACAGCCGGCGTCGTCTCCTCTGCTTCCTCGACGGGGTAAATCCGAACCGGAGGCGCGAACAGAGCACGTGCTTCTGCCGAGGCTCTTCGCGGTCGTCAAGTGACAGGCGGCCGTGAGACGAGCGGCCGCGCGCGGGCAGGCGAGCGGCCAGCCGGCTGCCGGCGGAGTTCGCTACTACGACTGACTCACGCCGAACCACACAGCCGCCCTGGCACCACTGCGAGGCACGTGGCGGCCGGGAGCGCTCCCATCACCCTCTCACTTTCCACCGCTTCTGGAGAAACCATCCGTTTTGCTCCGTTTGTGAAGACGGCTGTCGACGGCGGCGGTGGCAGCAGCACCACACCCCGGTCGCGGTTAACCCACGGTGCCACTTTCCAGCAGCCGGGGATGACGAAAGTGACGAACGGCTCCACCGCGCGTCCGGTCGTCACTCGCTGAGAGGAGCCGCCTGGCAGCCGCTGTGATTGCTACTGCGACGACGTGCTGGTTCTTGTAACTGTACGCCGGTCTCTCACGACGCCCCCTTTCTTTCCCCGTATCTTCTATACGCCTGTGTTTCGCTCGTATAGCCTGGACGGTTCGGGGTCTTGGTCCCAGCAACGGGACGTTGCCGCCGCACTGCTCAGTCGTCGGCCGGTGCAGGTCGCGGCTCGAGTGTTTCAGCCGCCGTTCCGTCCGCGGCGGCGGCGGCGAGGGCGGATGTGTGACGAAAACTTCTCTTCCGGCGCTGCCGTGAGTCGTGCCCGCTGCGGGAGCCAAGCCCGCCCGCTGCGCGCCTGCGGCCTATTTTGCCCGCGCGTCGGAGCCCAAGGCGAAACCGAGACTTGGAGAGCGTTCAGAACAAACAACTACTCTCGCCTCCACCGGCGCTGTTTGAGGAGAGGCCGCGGAGCACGAACCGATTATACCGGCGGTGCATATTGTACCCTGGTGCGCCAAAATAATAAACTGGACCCTTGAGGCAGAGAAGAGTCCGAAGAAGCGCCGAACGCCACGTAAAGTTGCCATGATGGCACGTCCTGCTTGTTCACCCGGTTTCGCTCAACAGCGGACATAAGTCACGCAGTGGCTCCTTTAAAAAAAACCGAGCCCTTTTATCCCGCTTTTCCTTCTTTCCTCCATCCACTTCCTGCACAAAAAGGGGCTTCCGAAATTACATTACTGCTTCACCCACTTCACGTCCGCGCTATCAAAGGAAACGCAGCTGTATATGCTTTCTACTAAGGCTGCATTTTAAAGGGACCCTGCAACACTTGCCATCGACTACTAGTAATGTATTTTGGGATAAAGTCTATTGTCCCAGAAATATCCTCCCGCAAGAATCATGAAAATCCGTTCACAATTAACGAAACTACGCTCGATGAGAAATCGCGCATAATCGTTCCCTCTCAACTCGACCGCGGGCAACGCGACGAAAGCTGCGCGCTCTCTCCCGGAGAGGGGGGCGGCTCGCGGCGTTCTCTTCGGCGGCCTTCGATATATCACATGCCGGGTAGTTTTCTCCTTTTCTCCGCAACGCGGAGGGGCCTATTTCCGGTCTGGTGCCACAAAAAAGCAGGCATGGGTGCCTGCTCGCAAGTGCGCGCTCGGGCTCGTAGGGCGTTTTTGAAGCAATAAACGTTTGTAGTCGAGTGGTCCCGTTGAAAGGGAAGTATTGAGCTCATCACTCAAACTCCACCACAGTGCATTCAAGGGACTGATTTGTGCCGCCAGTCAAGCGAATTCAGCCGGTGACATCAAAGAGCATACCACTTGTTTAAAAAAGTGACCTTCGCTGTGGCCCTACGCATTGGAGAACGTCGTACTTGCATTGCATGGTCCAAAGCGCAGACCAAACTTTCGAGTCAAATCATATACGCCCGACATTCGGTTGCTTTCTGCATGGATTCGTCAGTCGAGGTCACGGAGGTGAAGCTTAACCGCAGGATTGTCTTAGTGGCGTCGTGGTTACACTGCCACTTTAGTAGTTCGCAACATCCGCATTTGTCCTGTATGCCCACAGTATAGTTATAATTTTCTTCACCGCAGAATCTGCTTTGGTTGCGTTTTTGTTATTTTTACAATGTAAGCTGTACATGAGAAGTTATGCTATGATTTCGAGCTGTCCACACTCCAATGCGATAGCTGCCTGCAAAGCGTGCTTCACTGCAAGTATATGCATAATGAGAGGAAGCCAACTTGGCGCACGTAGCAGAGTGGCAGCACCTGATCTTTGAATGTGCGCGATTCAGTGCGTAAAAAAGCGCCTCTGGTAGCGTATTTTGAGCTGCCGCTTTCCCTGCACATCAAACAGAGAGACAATATATAAGGTCCGTGGTCACCCCCAAAACGTACCTGATGCGCGACAAAAGCTTTGATTGTGTACCTTCCAGACACCGGGTCTTGACCAAACATTGTAAATGAGTGAACGCATGAGTACGCATCAACTTCTTCAACATTATCACCACTTTCATTATCATCGCCCCCACATTCCCCTGGAGTAGCAAGCTAGTCGTCTTAGCTCGGATGACATCTCCAGACTCATTAGAGATCATTCTCTCGCTCCTTCAAAAGCCAACTTCACAAAACAGGGAATGACAGACGGAAGAAAAACCAGGAGAGAGCTCCCTAGCAAAAGCGAACAAGCGCAAATACAAGGTGTTTTTCTCTCACTTGCCTTTGGATATCGCTTATGTTAAATACGGATTGTTTTAAGCCACTTTCATCAATCTTCTTGCCGCTAGTCGAGAATGCAACCGAGCACTCGTCCGTGCGCTTAATCTGTACTTAGCAGGACGCGAGAGCACTGTCAGCGCTGGCGATTTTGCTGGGTAACGGAGGCAGAGAACACTCTGCGCGCATGCGCCTAGGGAAGTTAGGACTCGTGGGCTGATTACGAAAGAGAGAAGAAGAAAGGAACCCGAAAAGTCAGTCTCGTGTGTCACGCGTTCTCAGCTTTCACACGCTTGTAAGAGTCGGTGCCAGTGCGACCGACCGGAGTTCTCGCTTTGTTGAGATTTGTTAGAGCGCGTCGTCCTTGCCCTGACCGCCGCCGCCGCGGCGGGCTCAATGGGACGCCTGATTGAATTCGACACGAAAGCCCGGTGCAGATGTTTGCGCAGAAAGCCCCGGCCTACGACGAAGCCCCACGACGTTCCATGAGCGTAGCGGCGAAGGCCGACCATCCCGTTTAAGTGGCTTAAACTCAAAGGGGCCATGCAGACAAAACACAAGTTTGGTTCATTCGAAAGACTGCCTCGTTAGAATCAAAATGACACCACTTTTAACGCACACTTCGCTAAAATAAGCTAAATAGGCAGAAAGGGAATTTCTATGCAACCCATTAGCTCATTTTTCGCAACAGAACCTACGATGTCATATGCCCAGCTGTGCGATTGGCTGAGGCCGGCAAAAGCAAACGCAAATTTGCCAGGGCTTATAAGCATGCCGAACGAGCTATTTACGCTTAAATGTAATGCATATTCATCTTGCAGCAGTAAGAATAGTGGCGTAAACAATGAAAGTTACGAAAATATACGTAAACATAGAAGTACCGATGCGCACTGTTGTTGGTACTGGGCGCACTATGCTTTTTTAGCTGCACACAGCCCACCGCTTTGGAGTTGTCTTTGTCTTTGACTTTGGCCGATTGGCGTAAAGAGACGTTGTCTGATGTGACCATGTTTGTCGAGCATACCCATGTTTCACGAAACGATTACTTTCTACCATATAAAAAAAAACAATCCATGAGCAAATACGGTCAAAAACAAAGCAATGGCGGACAACGGTCCGATGATGATGATGATGATGATGACGATGATGATGATGATGATGATGCTTAGTGGCTTCCCCTTTGTAACGGGGTGGCGTTGCGCAGCGGCCTTAGTCGCAACTCCACTGTACAATCACGTCGCAAAAAAATAAAAACAAAATAAATGAAAAAAAATCTCAAAATAAAAATAACATACCTTTACGAAATTTTTGTGCTAGTCTGACTTCTTTGTTCGCCTGTCTTCCCAGATTGTTCTTTGCTCTTTTCCCACCAACATTATAACTTTCTTTAACTGACCTCTACTGCTGTCCAATTCACTTTTCCGCTAACCTTAAAACCAAGGGCTTCCGGAAACTGGATGGCTCGCGGCTGACTATGGTAGCGCCATCTGGGAGGATTGACGGCAAGCAAGGTTGCAGAGCCTAATGAAGAACTGGAAGTTCGTCTGAATACCCGCCCTCATGACTTCATGGCAGACTCACGCACGATTTGGCGGGAGAATGAAAAGTTTAACCTACATCGATTCATTTCTCAGTGAACACGGCATCGTTTGCTACCGGACAAGCGCTTGGGGCACTATAAAACACGCAATCTTTCGAATAAAACAAACTTGTATTTTGTCTACATAACCCCTCTAAGCTGAGGCACACAGGACGAGCGCACCTGTTAACATTCCTGTGGAAGTTACTTCTCATGACCCACGGACTTAAAAACCATCGCGCACCGATGCCGAAAGCTTTAAAAATACATATCAGTGTTCACAACGGCCTAGTTTGCTTATTTGAAATAAAAAAAAATAAAACTCATTGCTTGCTTGACAGCTGGCCCCATCTAGTGAAAACTGGATAAACCAAAATGCGTTTCTTGTTTATTTTTTATCTCAGTAAAGAAGTGATACATTTATAAAAGAAGCAAACTGGGCCGCTAAGGACATCCGTATGTATCTGTAAAACTTTTCCTATCGGTACCCGATGGCTTTTAAGCCCGTGGGTCGTGAATTAGTAAGTCCCATAGGAGTGGGACCCCTAGTAACGTTGAGTGGGACCCCCTTAAGGACGTCAAAATAGTTTTCGAATGTTGAATTGTAAAATTAAAAAATGAACCCCACTCCGTACAGATGGTTAACCAGTTAAGCTGTTGTGATACAGCGCAGAACGGACAAATGACGCAGAAGAATGCACGAGACGGGTGCTGTGACATTTTGCGCTGTTTTGGCGCTGTAGCACTTTACGCGAATACCCACCAACTCGCCCAACTATCCAGTTTGTTGCGGTTAAAGGGACCGTGCAACACTTTTTTTTCAACTTTTATTTTGAAATCTTAAATGTCTGCAGAACGTAGTCACCCAACACACCCAGTACTTAGATTAGGGGGTCGCAAAGCACCTCAGCCAAAAATTACGCTCTATGACCATCAAGTAACTTGTAGACTCGCTCAAAAGATCGTCCTCTCTTTCCCGGTCTTGACGTGCTTCGACGGCCTGAATTTCGTCACCGAGGCCATGTAGCGGCTGTTGGCCGGTTTTCCTTCAGTTGCAGCAATGAACGCTCTTCGCTAGCAACTTTAAAAACAAAGCCGCAGAAACAAAGCATAAACGGGAGGCGCATCTAGTGCGACGAGCAAATCACGCAGTGCCGTTCCGTCCTGGCGACAACTGTATAGCTTTCGCAGGGCCTCCAGGCGCGAAGGAAATAGTGAAAGCGTTTATCGAAATGGTTGCAGGGTCCCTTTAACCTGGAACGTGTGGCTCCGCCCGCACCGCCGCCGCCCCTTCCCGCCGTTGTCACTGGAGCGGCGCTTCGCGCAGTGGCTCCCTGCGCGCGCGTTCTGCTGCGAGAGGCTCTTTTTCGCTCCGTCCGATGCAGCGTTCCCACTTACCAGTGCGGGTAGATGCGGCAGTGTAACTACGTCATCCATAAACCCAGCCAATATATCTACCCTCAATTCTAACTCCTCTCCAACCTGGTTTTCTCGCGCATGCTCATGGTGTTCCACCCGATAAAATTTCTGCACGCACGGGACCGCCGGATTTTTCCTTTCGCCTGGTCATATAAAAGCTTCGCTTCAAAGCATTCAGCTCTAGGTACGTTGACAACAGCGAATAAGGGCGACTTAATGCGTCATCTTCAAACTCCGGCTCCACGTCCGCCTCAGCTCGTCAGGTTACATGGGTGAGAAAACAACGGCTTGCGCACATACTTACTGACCTTTAAAAAGCGCGCTGAAAAAAAATGGCCGCGTATCTGCTACATTCGTTGCAAATGTCGACGAAAGGCAATAGTCGACTGGCGCCTCTGGAAAGTAAATGCCTCCCTTCTCTTTCGCGCTCACCTCTCATGCTGTTCTTCTCCCGTCTCGTTCCTCCCAAGATAACAGACAAGGGATTTGCTCAACCCACCGCGGTGGCTCAGTGGCTAAGACGTTGCGCTGCTGAACACGAGGTCGCGGGTTCGATTCCCGGCCGCGGCGGCCGATTTTCTGATGGAGGTGAAAAGCAAAAACACCCGTGTGTACGAGATTTCGGCGCACGTTAAGGATCCCCAGGTGGTCAAAATTAATCCGGAGCCCTCCACTACGGCGCGCCTCATCGCCTGCGTTGCGTCGGCGCGTTAAACCCTACAATCACTAGGGATTTGCCCAAGTGAATTTAACTTTACCACGTTCCACTGCTTCGAGTTTGGTGCCCCGACGGCAGCGGTGCCGTACGGCTGAGACGCGCGTGTATCGAAGGACCCTACTAAAACGTTCATAGAACCGCGTTGCCCTACTCCGCGAGCGTTCCAAGGGGAACGTGGAACCTATCTAGTGGAACATTTCGTTGCGGTTGCCGTTTCATTTTTAAGTACCGCCATGTAGCGCGGGCAACAGCGGGCGGCGGTTTTCTGCAGTTGATGTAGCATTTCATTTGCTGTCACAGAAATCAAGCATCCGTGAATTATTAATAAAGGAACACTGAAAATATCACTCATGTATTGATGTCCCGCATTATATTTGCGTAATTTCTTGTTCTTGTTCAACAATGTTGACAAGTATGAACATTAACACCGGACTAAGACGTTTAGATTTGGCAATGAGTATATAAGACTATTGCGTAGATTCTGTTTAACTTTGGCCGGGTGGCTGAATCGAGTCACAGACAGACAGACAGACAGACAGACCAAAATTTCTGCGTTTAAGTAGCCCAAGAAGGACTATCGTCTTTAAAAACGCACTTACATCTGCCACGCAAGTTCCGCGGTGTACCCTCGCAGCAAAAAGGCTATCAGTTTGCTTTAAAGCAAATTCTAAAAATGTGCTTGGGTCGGCGCCGCATCAACCAAAACATCACGTGAATATTAACTAACCGGATCATACACGTGCGAACGCAGACACAAATGTTTGCGTGCCAGTTGGGTTGTCTAAAATTGGCCACGGTCTTTCAAAAGCGCGTTATATTTTTGGTGAAAATAACGTCAACTTTCGGCTTCCCATTACACCCTCACGTCTTTCCGTACCACTTGTATCACGCTATACTCGCATCCGTCCTATAGTTTCAGGCATGTTTCAACTCTTGCACGCCTTGAAATTGCGTGGCCTGAGGGCTGTTCTACAGTCGCCTATTTGCGTTCATCCCGTCGGCTTCGCATGCTTCCTTCTTATGTGACGCTTATAAAGATAACGTCACGCAATACTTGGCGTCGATTCTTCAACCCCCCAAAGAGGTAAAATGTGTCCTTATTCTAAAAAAAAATTATGGGCCAATATAAGGATCGCGTGCACGCAAGAGTTTAACTCGACAGGTGGAAGGGAAGCATCTCGAACTTTGACTAATACAGAATACAAGAAATACAGGACATGTCGCTAACCACTGAATTTCTAAAGCGAAAGCTTTCTTAGTGGGACAGATAATGCCCTGTCAAAAGACTAGGGGTGGGCAATTGATCGATTAACCTTCCGATTAATCAATTAATGCATCAGTCGCGATTAATTTGTTTTGCCAATTAGGTGGTTGAAGTGTTATGAGCAAACAGAAACAAGAATTCCGTGTTGAAATTGTGCGCAAGCGTGTCGAGGACCATATTCATGTTCAAATAACCCGCCTTACGTCACAACAGAAAACGGTGCCAGTGTGCTAAAAGATGATAGTGATTAAAACCGAAAGCTTATAGCAAAAACAGACAACTAAATGGCTACTCCTATAACTATTTCATCGAGAACTCTTGGACCTTATACACGAAGTCAACTTGTTCGTGTACCTCTGAACTCGTGTATCCATACGCTACAGGGGAAAATTTCGAATAAAAAAATGCACATATACATAGTACGAAAACCGGCGAGCGGGTGATTATATACCGTGGTCGCTGTATAAACTATTTCTGTAGTAGTAGTTAAACCATGATTAATCGGCACCCCCTGCAATTACGGCGGGTGCTGACGCTCCTGATTCTTAATAAGGGTAGCAGCGTCCTGGGCACGTTGGTACTCCATTGCTAAATAAATTAATTGCGCTAAAAAAGGTGGGCACGGACGAAGTGAGGACAGACACACCCGGCGCAAACTTCCAACTACATTTTATTGCCACTGTATCAACTTTACACACTTTACAAAGGACGATCGCGCGTGCGTAAACATAAAGAGTGATAAAGAAGTGCGAGGGACGAACGCGGTGATAATTGTCTCGCCCGTATCAGCGCCGTGATGATGACCTACTTACCTCATCTGGAATGCCCTAGAGTAGGCCGCCGGCGAGTATATTGGCCTTACTTTTTATTATTATGGTATTATGAATATTACTACAATATTATTTTGGTCATTTTTCTTCATAAACCAACGGAACCGACTACTCGATCAGTTACCCGATTGAAGCCAGCCGATCGATCGTGTTAGAAATTTTTAACCGACGCCCAGCCTTACAGAAAACTAATAAATTTCCCCCTAGACCGGTTCGTCGACCTAAAATCTCTGATAAGATCACTGGACACACGGCGCATGCGTGAAACCGGGCTTTCGGTGTGTCGAAGCGGTTGCTTGAAAATCGCGAAAAAGGAACGGTTCTAAATAAGAAAATACACGCACCGATTATGGAGATGGAGCACAATAGTACACCTTTATTTTGTAGACCACGTATCGGTATACATTTACATCGTTCGTAGATGCGTTTACTTGGTGCTTGAGAAAAATCGTCCCGTGGGTTTGTTCTCCGTTTCAAGTTTGCGATTTGGATCTTTGAAGGTTTGATGATCGATTGGACGCACTTTCAGCGAAGGTCTTGACGCATTTTTGATGCAGGTTTGATGTGAGAAAGCTTTCGCGCTTTTCTCAACTTTCTTTGGGAAGAGATGGTAAAGTTTTCTTTTACTCGAGAAAACACATGTAAACGTGTAAATCATTTATACATGTATACATGTAAATCATTTGCACGTGCCGCGATGTAATTGACAAAATTATCAGAGTGTGCTGCGTCGAGAAGACTTTTTTTAACTATTCCTTCTGCTTTTCACTCTCCTGCGTCACCTTACCGCATTTCGCTTTATCTAATAGTGAAAAAAAAATTGGGCCCATCTCCCCGCTAGGGGGACTCGAGTAAATGCGTCGCATAGGGGGTGGGTGTATTGCGTTAACGTTTAGTGTTTGGGGAGTTGGTGGTAGTGAATGCGTTGTATCAGCAGCTTCTTGACGTAGTTTGAATGAGTCAAGGATATAAGGCGCGTTCGTAGCCTCCCATTCTGTGTCGGCTTTGTGGCGCAGTGGGTAGAGCACCATGTACATTGCGTTCCGCCGGCAGGGTCGAGGGATTGAAACCAGGCGGCGGATAGTATTTTTTTTTATATAGTGTAGGGGGAGGGGTGCGGACTAGGACCACGGACGTCAACGCGGGTGACATCGTGAGTTACTGAAATGCTCTGCATTTAATATTCTGCGCAGCACGCGCTATGCAAATTTTAGGAATAGCCTCCAGGTACGTGCGGAGAATTTACGTACACTATGCATCTGCATCTTCTTGGGTAAAAAATTAGTCGTTAGCCAGTGATGTAATTGTCTTCTATATTCGGTAAGGCTTGATGTTAGGCTAGTAGGTATCGCTGCATTCTCGAAAAGACAGCGTTTTTAACGTACAGGGGACAAACACGGAGCAGATTCAACGTACCGACTTATCGCATCTTACTCGTTTTGTGCATTGAATTTCGCCCCCTATACGTTAAAAGCTCCCCAATTCTGTATTTGACCAAGTTCGGGCTGCTTTCCATAAAGATATGCACCAACTCGCCCAGATTAGTCAACGGCAGCTGCGTAACACGTGCAAAAGATGCGGCCACGGTGTCGCAGAACCAACTTCAGTCTGCAGGAAAAAATTTCTCGGGACACTCTAGTCTGCTTGCCTGCTTTGGAGACGTAAGCCTGGAGTACCATTGTGGCGAGCCCCTTTGATATACTCGTCCACCCGTCGACTCAGCAGCTAAGCTGTTTTACTTATTTATCATAATCTATTTTAATCTTTTTTGAGTTACCCTAATCCATCTTAATCCACCTTAAGCCACCTCACTAATCATTACTTCAAATCAATAATCAATCAATTAGTCAACCAACCAACTTAATCATTAATTAACTTGTCAGGTTGCCTGTAATTACGGGTAACTGTCAAAAATGGTGCCGATACATATTCATATACTCAGATTTCGCGTTTGTTTGATGAGACACAGTTCGAGCTTGCTACCGAAATCATGTACGATTTAGTCTATTTTAACTCCGCCCCCACCGACATATTTGGCCGTAAGGAAACGTCGTTTAATTGAGCTTCCCTGTTTCTCCAGTTTCGTCAATCTTTTCTTTGATAAGCCCGTTATTTGTACCTACGCTGAATGGGTGTGGTAACAAGGTTAGCTGAAAGGAAGGGATGTAGGGTCAAGGCGTAAATTTTACGGAGGCAACGTCAGGCCAAGATGTAAATTTTTAGCCTTCTATACTTGTCACTGGAACAAGCATACCTAAAAACAAAGAACAAACGAATGCATACGGAAAACATACTGCAGGGAATAATGAAAGCGAGTGAGCCATGAGCTATACACGCAAGGCACGCGTAGACATCAAACTTAGGGGCACGCACCAGCACACAAAAACGATGCTATAAAAATGATGCGAGCAGTCCGTGCTCAGCGAATATTCTAACAAAACAGCGGCTGCTGTAAATAAAGTTATCAGACCTCTCATCAACCCTTCGATGCCTCCCAAGCACTTACGACGGACAAAGGCGCTTCCGCATTCTTTTAGTCCGAGGCTAGTGAGATGCCCACTATTAAAAAAAATTGCATATATCGCTGACGGCCGTGTTTGATGGTGAGCGCGTCCCGTGCTTAAGAGTAGTGATTACGCGTACCAGGTGTGCTGAAGCTATGGCATCTCTTTGAGAGGGCCGAGTGATGCGGACTAAATTACAGGCTGCGGGGAACAGCCGATGAGATAGACAAAGGCCTGTCGTCTCGTGAAACGCGCCGGCACCTGAGACGCGAGCGGGCCGGCCGAACGTTCACACGCGACGGGGGAAGACTGGGATGGAAGCAAGAGGAGGGAAGGCAATGCCGGCTGCTGATTTTCTCTGACCCAAGATTGCAATGCACAAAGGAACGCCGCCTCAGCCCTCATTCACACAGCCGTCACCTTCTCCGTCACGGCACCGTCCCGTCAAGAAACGGCGACGGAGACATAAACGGAGTAGTGTTCGTAGTGGAGCTCTCCGTCAGAGTACAGGGTCGTCTGCCTAGTGATCAGTTTAGCCAAGAATTGAGCGTGCTTAATCTGAAAAGTAAAGAAAATGGCTAAGATTTTTATGTGTACTCACTTTTCGCTAAATTTAGCCTTAAAAATTTGTTTTCTGATTGGCTGGTTTACCACGGGCGTGGAAACGTAGAGTTCGGCTTCCCGTCACCGTCGCACCATTTTCGGCGAGAAATCGCCCGAGAAACCGTCGCCCATGACGGAAGACGGTGACATGACGGTGACGTGACGAAGTGAACAACGGCTGTGTGAATGAGGGCTTGCACTGCGTAACTTCTCGCGCTCTTCCCTTTTCGCACTTTCTTTTATAAACAGCTATCGCTTTAAACTTGCGAACTTCAAAAGACTTGACGTCCTCCTAGATCACGTTATCGTCATTGCCATGAAGCCGTCCGCGTCACGTCACCGTTAATGACGCCGATGATACGAAGCAGAATGGAGAATCGGGATGGCTGAGATTGCTCAAAAAGATGGGAAGTGAAGACGCGTGTGCACTGATTGTCTTTTCTGTCAGGCACAATAGTCGTTCGTGTGAGCCTGTAACGTTGAGGAAACAGAGAAAAGCGTTGGTCGCCCTCTGAAATTGATGGTATGAACTAACTTCCTGAGATTTTTCACACGGTGAATGGCCGATCGTCTAATCATCTCAGCTCAGTGACAATTCTTTTTCTTCTTCTTCTTCTTCTTTTTCTTCTTCTTCTTATTCTTCTTCTTCTTCTTCGTCGTCGTCGTCGTCGTCGTCACCATCATCATCACCAGCCTATTTGCGCCCACTGCAGGGCAAAGGCCTGTGCTAACGCGACCAATTTATCCCCGCAAACTTCTTGAACTCATCCATCAATCTAACTTTCTGCCGCCCCCTGCCACGCTTGCCTTCTCTGGGGATCCACTCTGTTGCCCTTAATGACCAACAGCTATCTTGCCTTCGCATTACATGCCCTGCCCCCGTCCATTTCTTCTTCTTAATTTCTACTAATATGCCCTTAGCACGCGTTTGTTCCCTGACCCACTCTGCTCTCTTCTTGTCCCTTAATGTTACACCTATCATCTTCCTTTCCATTGCCCTCTGAGTCGTTTTCAATTTAAGTTGAACCCTCTTAGTGAGCCTCCAAGTTTCTGCCCCGTAGGTGAGTACCGGTAAGATGCAGCTGTCATACACTTTCTTCTTCAGGGACAATGGTAGGCTGCCATTCATTACCTGAGAACGCTTGCCGAATGCACTCCACCCCATTCGTATCCTTCTAATTATCTCTGCCTCATGGTTGGGACCCGGGGTCACATGTTGGCCTCAGTAGATATATTCGCTTACCACTTCCACTGCCTCGCCACCCATCTCAAATTGCTCTGCTGTTCTGTTACTTTAGTTTAGCGGTGACAATTAAGCCCACTTTTCTCAGGCGAATATTGGCTGCAACGGCAAAGCGCAGGTTCTACTCATATGTGTCGTTTTCATTTTCTTTTTTTTTCTCTCTCAAATAGTGCTAAAGATCATTCAAGGGTGAGTACAGTTACGCGATTGAGTAAATATGTGCTTCGCATCACCAGGGTAACCTTCAAAGGAGCCCAGTTCTTAATGTTTTAATTACGGTACCGATCCGTAAAGGGTACGGGGGAGCGCCCGCAGATGTCACTGAGCGCGATTCGACGGGAAAGAGAGACTCCGTTTCACGGGGGAATAAGTGGGGGGAAATAAACACTTCTCGCCTTATCACCCACAAAAAATATACAAAAAATACAGGAAAAAACAACAACGCCCTTTTCTTTTGCTACGTTACAAACTGTTAATAAGCTTTTGAAAGCGGAGATTCGTAAAGGAAAACAAAGATTATTTGATTGCGTTCCCTCAAGATTAAAAAAAAAACCTAAAGATTTTTGTCGTTACATAAAACGGAATGGTAAAGACAACGTCTGTATTCCCTCACTTAAGTATTCCGGAGTATTGGTGGTAGATGATCGTGAACAAATCTAAGTGCTTTAAGGAAGTTTAGGGGCGAAGCACCTTAGGACCTCGCTTTGTCCGTGGCTTGTCCCTTGGCGTATGTGTACACAGTGTTGCGCATGCGCGAGGAGCATTGCATTGGATTGGATTGGATTAAATTGGATTGGACTGGATTGGATTGGATTGGGTTGGATTGGATTGGACTGGATTGGATTGGATTTGTATATTCTGCATACACGCGCTGTCACTCATTTACATGCGCGAGTGGACAATGCCGCGAGTGATTTACGGTAAGAACGATCCCCAGTGCTTCGCCCACTCGTCATGATTCACTTCTTGGAGATACGTGAATTTTTTTTAGATGTGTGTTCTCACTTCGTACAACTCAGCATATCATCCGATCCAGTGGCGAGGGTCATTGCTGCCATGGAGGAAATTCGAGTAGAAGAGCACGGAATAACTATCCATCTCCAAGCATTGAATGAACATAACGGAGAACGCTGAAGTTGTGATGGCTAATCAGACAAGATGATAAAGTTGTGTGCACAACCGGTTTCGGTTTCTTGGCTCTATTGTTTACAAAATCGTTGATCCCATGTTCCCTTCCTGCTGACCTGATTCAGAAATCGTTGTCCCGATTCAGAAATCGGGACCACGGGACGTGGTGGTTAACCATAGGCATATCTCCTTGACGAGAATTGGTTGCAAAACATTGGAACGTATTTTGTACACAAACATAATGAAACACTTAAAATACCATTCATTCATGAATTCAAATCAGCACGGCTTTCGTCAGGGTATGTCTGGCGTAACTCAACGGAATTTCTTCATGAAGTGAGCCAAACTGTGCACATCCGCTCTACTATAGATGGTGTGTTTACAGACCTTAGAAAAGACTTCAATTCGGTGTGTCACGCTTTGCGTGTCCACAAAATGCGGTCGTGGAATGTAAATGAGCAAGTTATTAATTGGATTGAAAAATACCCAAATTTAAGGTCGCAATTTGTGACTATAAATGGGGAACACTCGAGTATCATTGGTGTCACGTCAGGTGTCCCGCAGGGGTCCGTCCTAGGACCGCTGCTGTTCTTGATTTATATAAATGATATATCGGCAAACATTGGCTTCTCCATGCGTTTATTCGCAGACGATTGTGTAGGGCATCGAGAAGTGAAAGGTGCCGTGGACAGCCCCGCATTACAACGCGACTTGGATAACATTAAGCTGTCGTGTCAAAAGTGGCGAATGACATCAAACCTGGAAAAAGCTGTATGCATGTGTTTTACGAAGAATAGAAATGCATTCAAAAGTGTTTAGGCTATACATAGGTACACGTTGCAAACTGTTAGTGAATTTAAGGACCTAGGTGTGTTCCTTACACCGATACTGCGCTGGCATCTGCATATAGATTTTATAACTCCAAAAGCCTGCCGTATGTTTGCTTTCCTGCAAAGAAACATCAGAGAGTTCAACCAAAGGTTCACGAGAGCTATTATATAAAACATATATCAGATTAGTAATAGAATATGCATGCACTGTGCGGGATCCACCAGCAGCAAGGGATAAAACTAAATTCGAAAAAGTACAGAACATAGCAGCTAATTATGTTTCTGGAAATTACGCGAGGCTTCAAAAAATGGTGAGTGTAAAACAGTCCTCAGGGTGGGAATCGCTAGAGCTAAGAAGAATAAAATTGCAGCTAAAGTTATTTCATAATATTTACTACAGTCAAGTACCCCCCCCGACTTTCACCACACTATATTCCCAGCGACACGACCACAATCATAAGATACGCGAGCATCGGAGCAAAAAAGATTTGTTTAAGTTACGTTTTTTTCCCGAAATCTATCAGCGAATGGGACGCTCTACCTATTGCAACCGTCAGCATAGTTGATAACGAAGCGTTTGTGAAAATGTGTGCGTGCATGTATTAGTGTAAATTGTACATTGTTAATCTAGGTTATTTTTTTTCGCTTGCATTGTATTTTTCAGGTATCTACCCATCCACTGTAATGCCAGAAATGGCTATGTGGACATATAAATAAATAAATAAATAAATAAATAAATAAATAAATAAATAAATAAATAAATAAATCTTGCCAGGAAAGGTACAGGGCCAGGGAGACGAGCGTCCATCAACTCCTGTCGAATTACTCATTGCCTGAAAAAAGAAGCGGGCTATAGAGAGGGCAATGAGTAACGGGCGACCGCCATGCACGACGGAAACCCGCAAATGCCATACAATTTAAACCAGTGGATGAACGATTTTATTACGAAGGGCGCTTTTGAATTCTGTACGGACCACTCCCTGGAACGTTTTTTCGGGACGTATTCGCGTTGATGGATTTCGTCCGCCGCAGATAGTGCGTTAGGTGCATTTCTATCCCGTGCACGCCACACAACGATGGACGCAGGTTCTTTCCAGTTACCAAATGCGCCCCACACAAAAACGGTTAGTTAGGGCCACTTGTAGACCGCCTTCGGCGTGCCCTGTTCCGTGGATTCAAAGCGGAAGAAAATAAAGACAGTCCCCGCAGCGGACCACAGCACGCGCCGCTAAAGCATGCATATTTTGCAGCGGTCGATATAGGCAGCGCTTTTTTGTAACATGTTTTTTCTCTTTCTTTTTTTTCCTTTTTGCGTGCGCCCACAGTCTCCTATGATGGGTCATGCAAGAAGCTTACGGTGCAAAAGAATACTAAAAAAAAAAAGCTCGAGTATACCACTCGGGTTCAAATCAGCGTACAACCTAAGATATCCGTCACGCCGAGCGCGTGACCGCGAATGGCTGTGAGTCGAGCCGACAGCAAAGTGATTCGATTAGGCTTAAGCGTGGGCGCAGCAGGTCGTGATCCCCAAGTGTGCGTATTGCTGTTTCGAAAATCACCTGCAGCTCCCCAGAAGACAAGCTTGATTCTCTCGATTCGCGCGATCACGGGCAGCGCACACTCGTTCCAGATTAGCTGGTCTCGTTCTCCTCCCGAAGCGTTCAAACCTCGTGTGCTCTAATCAGCGTCATTCAACGACGCTTGCGGGGTTTTATGGGTGACACACGACAACGACAAACGTCCAGGGTTCGCGGGATGAGGAAGGCGAGATTCTCGAAATGATGGTGACGAGGGGAGAGAAGAAAAACAAATGTCGTTCACCTATATGCAAATATCGCGTTCTCGCTGTTATGACACGCCAAACTGAAAAACGCCAAGTCATTGTATATGAGGTGCCGTCACCTTAATTATTTTTTAATGGTGACAGTTAACGCCCCAGCGAACGTTACAACACGTATTACAAGTTATCCCACCGGCTGCAGCAACGCTAAGTAACGACTAACCCCCAATCTTTCGTTTTATTTATTTATTTATTTATTTATTTATTTATTTATTTATTTATTTACATAGCTACTTCACCCGTTGGACATTATAGTAGGGTGGACAGATAATCAATATGAAGTACAAGATTGCACACACTTTAACAGGTGGAAAGGGAAAAAAATCAATTGCACGAAAACATACAATGTTTAAATTAGTAAGCCACACACTTCAGACCGTGAGTACAATAATAAACATACATGTGGTACATTCTGAGGGAGAACATGAGACAGCACTAAAGAACAAAGTTTTGCCCAGGTAACAAGATTAGCACATTCATTATTGCATTCATTAGCACAACACGCTGGCTAACATTGCAAAGCATAAACAGCAGAGAGAGTTTCAAATGGCGAGTACATTTTTATCTACAAACATATCCTTGGAGAACACTGGGGAGCGTTACATCAGAAGCAACTTCAATTAGCTCAGGAGGAAGCAGGTTCATTTCGCGTATTGTAAGGGGAAAAAATTAGTTTTGGTATGTGGTTGTGCGCACGCATATTTTTTAAATGCGGAGCATTTCTTAGGCTCGCCTGGTCCTGCGTCGTTGATGGCGGTGCCGTCCACACGCTCACTGCGCATGCGAAACTCTCCTCCTTACACCCACAGCTCAGCGATACTACACTATAAAAAAAATAGTTAGCGGCGCCCGGTTTCGATCCCACGACTCTCTGGCCGCAACGGGAGGTACGCGGTGCTCTTCCCACTACTCTACAAATCCGGGACAGGAGCAAGTGCTACGAACGCGCCTTATGTCCTTTACTCATTCAAACTACGTCAAGAAGCTACTGATACAACGAAGGCACGCGAAGCTGAACGTCAACGGAAACGACGAACTGAAAACTTTAGAGGGGGATGCTGAATTTCCCGTGGGAAAGCTGCGACGGGAAGCGCCACGCGCCTTGCAGCTCAACCAGCCCCGTCCGCAGCGCCTCTGATGCTGATTGCGGCAGGATGCCCCTAGGGATTGGCCAACCAAAGAATCCATCACGAGATAGGTTCGCGTTCAACCACCGTCGTCATCTTCCCGTAGGGGAACCGCCGAAGAAGACGACGAACGAGAAGACAAAGCTGCGAAGAGGAGGGCGTGTACATTGCTCTCAGCCAGTGCACCAACCTTTACCTCACCAAAGCTGACGGAGACTACCGATTCTACCACAGAGACAACATCGACAAGAACATGATGGACGAGTTTCAGCGCCTTGAGAACCACCGCCTACTCACCGTAACACAACAGCACTTGCGTGCCTTTGCCACCGGTGTGGACCCGGACACGGAATCCCCTCTGGCGCTAGTAAAAACCAGATCACTCAACATAACGGCAACACAATGGAACCACACGGAACCGCCACAATGCTTCGCATCCTCATCAGGGTTCTCCACGGGAAGATGGTGTAATTTTTTATCTTAAGTAAGGGGTCGCGGCGCCCGGATATGTATGTTGGTGATTGCAAATAAGTCTCTTTGTTTAGCTGCGTGCCATTGAAGACAGTATCTCGAAAAAAAGCGACGCGAAAAACAACTCGGCGTAGTGAAAGATCTTCCAAACATATGGGCCATTTTATTTCTGTGACGCTGCTTGGAAATGAGTAAATGATGAATCTGGCAGCACGTTTGTGGATTGCTTCTAAGCTATAGACAAGAATTTATGTCCCACGCAACAGACGCGTATTCGAGACTCGGACAAAATTTGCTTAGGTAAAGTGTTCTCTTGACATCTAGTGGCGCGTGCCTAAAGTTCCGTTTAATGAAATTAAGTACTCGCCCTGTTTTAAAGTGATGCTTTGAACGTGCCGATTCCATGTGAGATCGGCGGAAAACGTGATACATAAGTATTTTGCTTCACCTGTTTCTGATAATGGGGAGCCGTCCAAGTAATACTGTGTACGGATTGGCTGTCGCTTGCGGGTGAAACAAATATGCTTACATTTTGAGATGATCAGGGACATAAGCCACCTGTCGCACCTGGAGGAAATTTTATTTAGGTCTGTTTGTAATGCTACTCGGTCAGAATCTTTATTAATTTCTTTGTAAAGGATGAAATCGTCTGCATACAGCCGGATTTTCGAAGGGTTTCGTGTGCCAATGTCATTTACGTATATAAGAAATAAAAAAGGACCTAAGACGGAACCCTGCGGAACGCCAGAAGATACGCATGCGTATTCTGAGTCTGCACCATTAATTACTACTCTTTGTGAACGACCTGTGAAGTATTTGTTGAACCAATGAAGGATTTTATTTGGTAAACCAAGAAGTGAAAGCTTATGAAGTAAGAGAACATGGGACACTTTGTCAAACGCTTTCTGGAAATCTAATAGTATGCAGTCTGTTTGTAAACCTTTGTTAAACGATGTAAATATGTCATGGGTAAATTCCACCGAGTTACGCATGAATGACCAGCTCTAAACCTGCGTTGGTAAGGAACAAAGAAACTGTTGTTTTGGAGGTGGGTGAAGATGTCAGTTTAAATTATGTGATCCAGGGTTTTGCAACACACAGTTGTTAGATATAGTTCTATAATTCATGACACTGTAACAGGCAAACTATTGTCTTATAGGAACAAAGGACGTCTGTGAAAAGTTTGCCGACATCTTTGTCTATTCATTGCATCTGGGGACCAGAACGCTATCAAGCGAGTTTCTTTGTGCCGGTGTTCCGCGCGGCGCCTTCAGATTGACGGATTCTGCGAATGCATACATACCCCGTTATCCCCTTCTCCGTTGGCGAGCAATATCGCCAGCCGGGAGATTTATAGGCCACGCAGTCGTCATCACACACCGGCGCACGGAAACCGCTGAACGAGCCGCAGGAAGGATGCGACAGAGAAGGACTGCGCAGAGGGAGAGAAAGTTGGTCTCCGTGTGAAGGCCGCGCCGCGAACCGTCGTCTGCGGATCCGCCGTGTGGCCGCTCGAAGCGGAACGCGATGTATGAACTACGCAACAGCGACGCCGTCGAAGTCAGCGGAGGCCAAGGCTTTCGCTTTGTTTGTTCACTTTTGTCCCAGCGCAAGCTCCTCTCGCGTTCATTTCCCGTTCATCTGCCTATGCATACCTCCGCGATTGCCGCAACGCGCGCTTGCGCTTGCAACTACGGAACGTAGCGAACGTCGGATATTCTTCCCGACGAATTGCCGCTTGGCGGCCGCAAACACCGTCTCGTTGAGGAGGCCTACGCTCCCATCGCGAGTCACATGATCCACAAGCTTTCTTTACCCCCACTGGCTACGACTGAAAGTTACTGAACCTGTAGTTTGGGAGAATCTGATGGCGCAGTGAGTAGAGGCAGGTGCAGTGGAGCTGGCTTTCGGGCATGGTAATCTAGGGGCTGTTTTCGTCCGCAGCCTCTCCGCCTGCACGTCTCGGAAGCATCGGAAGAGGCAAGGTCCTGTATACAGGCGCGTGCGAGACAGCGCCGTCACGCTGTGCGCGATGACTGGCGCTTCTATTTACGGTAATCGCGTAATTGCTTTCGTGTGCATGCACACGTAGGTACACATCCGCTGAGAGTCTTATAACAAAATATATGACACATCACGCGCAGCGGAATTCCTCCGGCTTTGCGAACATATGACGTCACAGACACTCACTGAAGGTTCGAGTTTCTCTGTTTCAGTTTCTTTTCTTCATTTATTTATGCGCAATTGGCGTGCTGTTTATCCATGGTCTTCGCTTTTTTCTTAGTTACGGAGCTCATGTGAAGACAGTAGCATGCAAGTATATTGTCACGAGGCAACAACGAAGCGGAACGTATCTTTGGGACGTTGAAACGTATCGCTACGGTGTTGAGGGAGAACTGTTGACCACGAAGAAGCTGTGTCTGGCGCGCAGCCTGTGCGGTTTCTGTCTCATGGCCGACTTCGTGTAAATAGAGCAAATACATCGCTTCACCGTCACCCATGGTTGGCTTCATCATTGTCCTGCTGCGGCGTGCCAATATAGTCTCACAAAGGACTGTGATAATTTGACCTACTATCGGTGAATCGGCATCCAAGGTAAACGGCACGCCACCCACGAGAAAGTAAACGAATTATCCGCATTTTGATGAAGAAGATCACCAGCTTGTTGTCGGGTAGGATCTACTATGGAACAAGACATGACTTGCGATAAACAGCCGCCCGTAATAGTCACTGTACATTCAAGGCACGACACAGTAAATAATGGGATTGTTATCAGGAGGCGACAGGACTATGAATAACTATTCCCTTCGGACAGCGGGTATTTAAAAACATTCGCGCCAATTCACCCTGTGAATGTGGTTGGAAAGCAAAGCTGTAAACGGCACCCACAACGATTACCCATGCGAGGTCCCTTATTTTGCCACGTCGCTCTACAAAAAGTGAAACCATAGAGAAGTGAAATGCACTTAACCACACCCTTTATCCTTTATTACATCAAAGAGATATTCTTGGTAAGGTCAAATCAATGAGGATGCATGTACAGTGGTTGGTTGATTTATATTGGGGTAGCGCATGAGTGGAAACTTTTTTTATAAAATTAAAGGAAGGCCAAACCCGGTTTTAGACGATCTCACTGCTCCACCTCTGCCGCTGCGAACGGAGGCGACGATATCGGTGGCCGAGACGTTGGAGGAGGAGGAGCTGGAAGAGGAAGTACTTCTATTCAGATTTCTGAACGGCCCAGAGTGCGGCCCAGGAGAGTGGTTCTTTCTTCACTGGAGCCCATATGCAGTCCGCGCCGCCTGTGCTCTATCCACCAACTGAAGTTGGGTAGGCAGACAGGGGCTGGACAGCAGCATCTCCCATTTCGGTTGTTGGGTAGTTGACGGAAAGAGAGGAGGGTGCTGAGGGCTAAAGTCGCACACCCCGATAATGTGGCGGAGTGTTCATACTTCTGATCAATATTTACAATCAGCGTCGTAGCGATTCGGGTGCATTAAGTGAAGACGCGTCGGGTGTGGGAAGGAGCCGGATTGAATGTGCCGTAGGGTACTTTGTTTTTCTCTGTAAAGGTCATAAAGGTCATGGTAAGGCAAATGTAGGGTTTGTCTCTGAAGGCGATAATGATGAGTTATGTCCCTGAACGAGACACGCGGGGGTATGTCCTCGTGCAGCTCCATAGCACGAGGGGGGGGGGGGGGGGGTTAAAAGTGCAGGCTTGTTGGTGGGCGTATTCGTTGCCCTCCATGGAAGCGTGAGGGTGGGTCAAGATGAGCTGAATGGAACCGTTTTGGGGAGTGGGTTTTTAGCACACGCAGTGCAGCTCGGGACACCCAACCCGTCTGTAAATTTCGGTAGGCTTGTTGGCAATCGGTGACTACCTCCCGAACCCCGGGTTGAGTGAGAGCCAAGGCCGTGGCTGCTTCTTCTGCTGCCGCCATGTCTTGGGTCTTGAGTGAGGCACACGCGAGGAGGTTGGTTCTGGAGGTAGCCACGATCATGGCGTACTACTGCCCTCGTTGTTGGGAGGCGTCAGTGTAGATAACAGCATGGTCCCAGGCTGGTGTTGAGCGCTTGAGCGGGTGCTTGTCGGCTAAGCAAAGGGAGCATCTATAGTTCTTGTCGCCAAGAGTGCGGGAGTACATCAAGCGGAGTGACAATTTGTGTGCCCAGCCAATCTGGTGAAGGTTGCGGCGAGCCACCACAGTTCTCCTCATTTGGACCTTCTGGTTAGAAAGATGGCCCTCTATCAGCTCTTCCACTGTGTTGTGGAGCCCCGTGCTAAGCAGCCTCTCTGTGGACGCACTCGGGGGAAGACCAATGGCCTGCACAACCGCTTTTCTAATCATTATATAAAGCATCTTTATTTCCTCCTTGCCGAGAAGAAGTGAGGGGGTTGACGTAAGATATTCTCGAGAGGACAACAGCTTGAATTAATCGAAAGGTATCAAATTCCTTGAGGCCTCACTTCTTGGTGGCAACTCGCCTGATCATGTGGATGATTTGATTGATGCGGTTTTTGAGGCGCTGCAACGATACGTCACTCTTGGTGTTGTTCTGGAGATGTGGGCCCACTATCTTGATGCTGTAGCTGGGAGTGATGGCCTGGCCATCAAGGAGTATTTGAATGTGTTCCTTGATGTGTTGTTTGGCCTAACGGCGGATGACAAGGAGCTGTGATTTTTTACGTGAACACTGGAGGTTACAGGTCTTCTCACATTGACGTACAGAAGTGAGATGCCATGCGTTGGTGTGAGCTTCCGTTAAGTTTTGTAACTCCTAGCACACGTGCAAGGCGCGCACAGCGCCACTAGAAGTGCCGTGGATGGAGCGCACAGCGGCGTGTTATGTCGCGCGACGTTATCACGTGGCATTCAGTGAGAATGCAGGGGGTAAACCCGTAGATGTGCTTGGTGAGTCCACCACTTGTCTTCCCCGTCTCCGCGTGGGCTCGTAGCTAGTAAATCGGTAAGACAACGGGCTGTTGGTGTGTTACGCTATTAGTTCCAGGTTCGATTCCTGGTGGTGCCAGTAAATTCTTTTATTTGTTCGCGGGAGTTTTCTGTCAACACCAACGGTCGCGAAAGAACCCTTGGGGGGTAGAGGTATAAAGCTTTGCTTTGAAATTGTGATGATACTAATGCACTCCTTAGAAGTTATGAATGCGAACGTAGTAACGTCCAACTGAAGGCCTCAGCCGCTCGGCTTCCTCCCCGCGTTCTCGAAGGGCTTCGCCCTCTTGCCGCTTCAGCCGATTTGCTTCCCGATCCACCTCTTCCTTACGATTTCGAATGGCTTCGATCTGTGCCCTGCGCGTTGCGCTGCTGCTCGTTCTGGCCGCCATGCATTGGGAGAGTTGACGATAGTGTATTCCGCTGCCTGTCTGTTCGCTCGCTTGGTTGGATTCTTATGCTCCCTTACTTTACTGGCGAGTACGGTCACGTTTCGACACTGCCACGTTAAGGGGCGTGCTATGGAACGCTCCAAAGACTCGTAGTCGACAAGCCGTTTCGCTGTCTCCGTCGTCGGCGTTTCCGCCTAACGGGACATTCACTACTATCGCAGAAAAACGAAATTCAATCTGTAGAGACTTTTGAAGAACCTGAGACGCCAGCACATTCCGTTCCTCCCGACGAGCGCGTGCAGTGTTCTCGCTCGCTTGCGACGGTGATGCGAATTGTTCTCCCGTCTGCCCGTCTCTTGAAACTTTGCTCTGTGAGCCGGTGCGATATCCTGCGCCTGTGCAGCGGAGCACGGGCACCGACGCAGAACCGTACAGGTACTGCTCCGCAGGCGCGCGTGCATGAATTTCTGCATAAATAACGCTTGCACCACAGGCAGGCACGTACGTGAGCTTTGCCAACGCAGTTGCATGCACCCTAGTCTCACTGAACGCGCCTTCACCCGAGCTCTGTTTATTTTCCGAGGCGGAATACTACCGGTAAAAAGAAAACATCTGCGCGGCAGTCTGCGGAACAGATTTAGGTTGTGTTTCGGTATCCCTTGTGGGTTCTAACTACAGCACTGCTTCGCTGCGGACGCTTTCGTTGCCGGTAAATAGAATTGTCCCCAAGCGAGTCGTCCATATTAATGACTCTTGGCGAAAAAGAGTAATTGTAAGGTAAAGCGCTTACTGAGACAAAAATGGGGTAGGGGAGTGCGCTCTTGTAAGTTCAGGAAGCCGCGCGACACTAATTTTTTAAATACGCAGTAATTACAGAGACTCTGTGCGGCACAATGTGCAGCAAGATGGAATTTGTTGATCGGCGTTCTTCTCGTCTTCATTGTCTTGAAAAGTACTAAAAATAATACCGCGGAGGGGTTTTTATTGTTGAGACAGTTAAAACTCGTCGTCTAGGCAATGAGTGTATAACGTAAACCGCTATAGCTTCCGTATTAACGGACTAGAAATTCATAGACAAAGTTTGGAAAAATTGTCTGTAATTAGAGTATCTAAATGAGCGGCGGTGATAGTAACGCGGCACGTGTTTGTGTTTGCTACGCTAAGCTAAAGCTGACGATGTGCCGCATGGTTTACTTCCCTAATAAAATAGTAACGGTAAACATGGTAAAAACCGATTCTGCAGTGTTCTGAAATCAGTGGCAGATTAGATTGCTAGCTGAAAGAACGCAAGAAAAAGAAAAAAAAAAACAAAGGGGAGCAGGTGTCTAAACTCTACCATATACACAAAAGCATAGCGCGCATGCTAAGTAATTACCCACTTCCCACCCCCTTTTACACCGTCCCAATAAACTCGATTGATTGATTGTAGGTTTAACGCGCCGACGCAACGCAGGCGGTGAGGCGCGCCGTAGTAGGGGGCTCCGGATAGATTTTGACCACCTGGGAATCTTTAGCGTGCGCCGAAATCTCGTACACACTGTCGTTTTTGCTTTTTGCCTCCATGAGAAAAGCGGCCGCCGCGGCTGGGACTCGAACCCGCGAACTCGTGCTCAGCAGCGCAACGCCTTAGCCCCTCAGACACCGCGGTGGGTCGCATGACGAAATCCAATGAGGGGAGAGGGTTAACGCGGAAAGTCTGGCCAAATGAGCATAACAAGACATGATTACTAGCGAAACAGCAACAAGGACAAGAGGAAGAAACACTGTGCGACGCTAGTGCTCTGAACAACGCTGGAGGAGGCTCCATTGACAACGAAGGTTCTTAAGTGATATTATTAGAAAAGAAAATCTTGTTGGAGAGTGGGTAATACAGTGATCACGTCGGAAACGACCAGCCTGTCACCATAAAGCGGATGCGCCACGAACTATGCGTGAATAGCAGCCGCATAATTTCACTGTTTTTCAAACTTCACCCATCACAGCTAAAGACAGGTTCCCCGCATAGCATGTTCAACCGAGTTCAGCTCAGATGCCCCCCACCAGCGCGCTCTTTTCTTGTTCCTCGGCGTTGGTGTTATCATTCTTCCATCCGTAATTTGTTCGGTCGACTTAGGCAATCTTTCAAAGTGCTTATTAAAGGGACTCTACAACACTGCCGATAGCGCTTTCACTCTTTCCTTCGCGTACGTTGCCAAAGCTGTAGTTATCACGGAGCGGCATTGCGTGATTTGCTCGTCAAAGCAGGGCAGAACTATGCGCCTTCCGTTTCTTCTTTGCTTTGTGGCATTTTTTTTTCTAAAGTGGTTATCTACTTCGTTTACTGCTGCAACAGAACGGAAGCGGCCGATAGCCGCTACACCGCTGTAATGACGTAATTCGAGTGCTCGAAGAGCGCCAAGACTCGGGAAAGAGAGAAAAATCTTTTGAGCAGGTTTCCAAGTTATTTGATGGGCATAGAGAAGTAATTTTTGGCTCAGGTACTTTGCGACCCCCCATACTGGATGCGTTCGTTGACTACGTTCTGCAAGCATTTAAGATTTGGAAAAACAGTAGAAAAAGAAGGTATTGCAGTGTCCCTTTCAGTTTCTGCCTCATAGTCATCGCCGAGAATACGCATTGGTTCTATACTTTTCTTTTTAGTGGAAGAGGTAGAGCAATGTTTAAACAACTTCAGGGTGTTTGCCGAATGCTTTCCAGCCCATAGTAATTCTATACACCTGGTTTATCTTTCTGTCTTTCTGATGGGCACTGACATCTTGCCCAAGGTAGTTATATTTAGCCCCCTCTTCCAGTATTTCATTGTCTATAGAGAAGGGAACAACTTTTGTAAGCCTCTTTAAAACTGTTTTCAACCTATTAATACTTGTCTTTAAACGTATTATCAGTCTCTCTATGGGCAGTTTCTGAAGCATCTCTTGCAGGTCTTCACCCGAATCCCTAGCACGATGATGTCATCCTCAAACCTCAAGTGGCTCATAAATTCTTCATCTACTGTCATATCCTTGACATCCCCCAATAAAGCTTCCTTAATGCCCCCTCTAGCCATGCTGTAAGTAATTTCTCTGAGATGGTGTCCTCTTGTCTGATGCCCTTAATTATAGAAAACTTCCCGTTCTTCTTATGAAGTGGCATACATTACTTGTAAATGTGCATTCCGTACGTTCCTTGAAAATATCCTCCGAGGGCCCCATGTGAGTCCCTCTACTCCTGTTCTCTCATGCTTCAAAAACTGTGGGGGTTTTCACTGTATCAAATGCTTTTTCGTAATCTATAAACACCGTGTAAAAACGTTTCGTTCGCCGCAGGTTTCTCCATTACCAGGTTGTCGGCATTAATGTGATGCATGATTGAGTAGCCTTTTCTAAATACGGTCTGTGCCCTAGGCTGTTCACAATCTAGGGGGTCACTTATTCGGGTAACGAATATGTTGGTAAACAAGCTGTATACAACAGAGTGTAGGTTGATAGGTAGGTTTTTCTTCTTTCACAGCCCTCTTCCTGGGGATTGGACTTGTGATGGCATTTTTTCACGCCAGTGGTACCTGCAATGCCTTGAGACGTTCTGATAATAGTTTTGCTAGCTTCCCTAGTACATTCCCACCATTTTTTAGGTCAGCTATTATACCATCATCCCCTGCGGCTATCCCTCTTTTCATTCCTGTAAAGGCACCCTGCAACACTTTTTTCAACTTTTGTTTAAATCTTAAATGCTTGCAGAGCGTAGTCACCCAACACACCCAGTACTTATATTAGGGGGTCGAAAAGTACCTGAGCCAAAAATTACTGCTCTATGCCCATCAAGTAACTTGGAAACTCGCTCAAACGATTTTTCTCTCTTTCCCGGTCTCGACGGTCTTTGACCGCCCGAATTATGTCACTGAGGCCATGTAGCGGCAGTTGGCCGGTTTACCTTCAGTTTCAGCAATGAACGCTTTTCCATAGTAATTTTAAAAAGAAAGCCACAAAGAACAAAGCGGAAACGGAAGGCGTATCTGGTGCGACGAGCACATCACGCCGTGCCGCTCCGTGCTGGCGATAGCTGTAGCTTTCGCAGTGCTTCCAGACGCGCAAGAAAGAGTGAAAGCGTTTACCAAAACTGTTGCAAGGTCCCTTTAATGCCTTTTGCATCCGTTGCGATGGCTCAGTGGCTAAGGCATTGTGCTGCTGAGCCCTAGTACGCGGGTTCGATTCCCGGCCGCGGCGGCCACTTTTCTGATGGAAGCGAAAAGCAAAAACGCACGTCTGTTCGAGATTTCGGCGCACGTTAAAGATCCCCAGGTGGTCAAAATTAATCGGAGCCCTCAAATACGGCGCGCCTCATAATACATCAAGTCAATCAATCAATTAACTCCTTTTCCACCTCGCCTTTTGTTACTGCGGGAGCTAGTTCATTCAGTGGGGTTGTTCAGTGGGGTTGCCAGTTCATTCAGCCAAGCTAGTTCATTCAGTGGGGTTGGTTCAGTACTCCTTCTAACGTTGTTAGAGTATAAATATCTGCGTTAAACCTTTCTTGCACTATCTTTATCTCATCTGCGTTACTTGTTAGGTTTATAGTATAGTGAAGTCGCCAAGAAAAACAACGTTTGTTGCGACGTTTCGGCAGGAAAGCCAGTCTTTCTGCAAGTGTACTACAACAGATTGAAAACGTCGTATATAAGGGCTCAATTGGGCAACGGTGCGGACGCAAGGTCGCTTACTTTAAAATGCTGCCGAATGAGAATAGAATGTAAAAATGCACACACCAAAAAAAGTGGTCGTCAAGCCAGCCTCGAAGAAGGACCTGATTCAAAAAAGATTAGCAGAGTTACACGTGGTTAACTTTTCGTTTTGATTCAGCGTTTACGTTAACGATTTTCTTTTCAATTGTATTTTTATGTCCGGACTCTGTTGGGCAGCATTCTCTTTGTTTCCCTTTTTTAACGTTTCTTGTTTGTCTTCTTCCTGCTGTACCCCTAATGACTGATATTCACCACTCATCATCGTAGTCCCACCCCCCCCCCCCCCCCCCCATCTGGTGTAGCAAGCCTTGTCCCTAAAGCCGGGCTGACCACACTAGTTCACATTAAAGAACATTCTCTCTCTCTCTCTCTCTCTCTCTCTCTCTCTCTCTCTCTCTCTTCTCTCTCTCCTCTCTCTCTCTCTCTCTCTCTCTCTCTCTCTCTCTCTCTCTCTCTCTCTCTCTCTCTCTCTCTCTCTCTCTCTCTCTCTCTCTCTCTCTCTCTCTCTCTCTCTCTCTCTCTCTCTCTCTCTCTCTCTCACGGCAATTAGAGTACCAGAGGCGCTGCCGAACCACGCAAGTAAACAGTAAATTGCTGCGTATGTGCATTCCGATAGTTCTTCTCGCTAAGCACATTGTCACGGTCAATCCAAAGCCCTCAACACTTAGCGACCCCGCAAACTGGAGTGTTCGTTTGGGCGCTTTACACTGGAACAGCATTATTCACTTCAGCGTGCCGCAGGATTGTGCTCGCTCTCCGTTCCTCTAACGGCGGTTCGTGTTCTCCGTCTCATGCATAGTGTATCAGCCCACCAGCAAATATATATCCTTCGCCTGCTCCTCACGCGTCGCGCCTGATGGCTGCCGACGTGGGGAAAATGTGAGACGAAGTGTCGCAACCATAGGCGGAGAAAGCGTCACTGGCGGCAGGAGCGTATGTCGCTGCTTCTGGCTGGGACACCATCACTTGCAAATGTCCAGAGGGTGCCCTCGAAGCTTGGAGCGCAGACGATATATATGCGTCGTCATGCGTGACCCCGTCGTTAGTGATTGCGCAGCTCGGGTCTCAGCAGCTGTCCGAATCTCGATTCGGAAACGAGCGCGGCCGTTACTGGTTAGAAGTGTCACGTGCGACGAGTCATATTGTGGACGGGGAAAAAGTAACGGGCTGGACTGTACACCTTTCGGATACTTCCTCCTAGGCAGCCGTTTTGGTATTGGGCTGTCGACAGTCGACATTGGTGCAACCCACGGGACGGTCAAACTTAGCATGCACAGTTCAGAACATTCCAAATGTCACCAGGCTTAAATAATAAAATGTATATAAAAGCCTGAAAATAGTGTGTGGGTGAGACGACATTTGTTGGGGGATGTAGTTGATGGATGAGGTTCCTCCTAACGAAAGTTCGCACAAAAGGGAAAAACTGACATTATTGACCCTGTGTGCCAGAAAGTTCAGCTCTCGTGATTCATCGCTTGCTCATTAAGTGTGAACGGCGATCTTAACTTGTGCCAAAGTAACAAAACGCCCCCGGAAAGCGCCAAGCAGTGAGTGAAGTGTAGAAAGTGGGGTGGTTTACCGCCTTTCTCCGTCTCATGTGGCGTCAACTACAATGACAAAGCGACACATTAACATTCGGGTCCCGGAGACCTCTTTTTCGCTACCAAAATGCCCCTGCTCTTTTTTTTTTTCTTTCGCCGTATACAATGCGTCTGCTCGCCACCTTTAAGAAAGACGTATCTTCTTTTAATTAAGGTATTCCTAACAGCGCGTTCAGGAAGATGCAGAGGCCTGCTTTATTGTTCACCACAAGAACTTGCGTGATTTGGCGTCACGTGTGTCACTTTTACAGGAGGGGAGATCTTCAGCCCAGTCCCAAGGCATTCGGAATAATTTGGTATGTTTTCCTAGATAATATCTTCCCCGTTCCTTACTAGAACTACGGTTATTCCGTTGTCTCCTGTAACTTTTCCTCTTTTTGATTCCTTAAGCGTATTGTTCACCTTCTCTTTAGCTACTGTTGGACTACTGTTGGAACCTAACGAACGAATCTAGTCCTTTCAAAGCGTTTCGTAGCCTAACATTTGTAGCTTATAAATCCGCATAAACCTTTTTCCGCTACTTTTATAAGGTAATTTCCTAGACGCTG